>NW_003302120.1:0-1184 GCF_000004255.2 Arabidopsis lyrata subsp. lyrata | reverse complement strand
ACAGGATGTTCTACTTCAATTCCTGTTACCATACAATAATCATTAAAAGCTTGGGATGTGAATTCACCAGCGTTGTCTAGTCTAACTCTTTTAATAGGGTAATCAGAAAACTGAGCCCTCAGTTTGATTATTTGAGTTAGAAATCTCGCAAATGCCATATTTCGAGATAATAATAGACAAACATGTGACCATCTGCTGGATGCGTCAATTAATACCATGAAATATTGGAATCGTCCACATGGTGGATGTATTGGTACACAAATATCTCCTTGAATTCGTTCAAGGAATTTTGATGATTCTTTATCAATTTTGGTTGGCGATGGCCTTATGATCAGTTTTCCAAGAGAACATGCGGCACATGTCTTTTTATTCCCATGATATATCTCCTGGATTTTCAATGGGTGTCCATGTGAGCTCTCTATGATTTTTCGCATCATAGAGGTGCCTCGATGACCGAGGCGATCATGCCATAATGTGATATCTTCTGGATTTCTTTTAATCACTGGATGCGATTCGATTGCACTTATATGAGTATAATGCAATCCTGAAGAAAGTTTTGGAAATTTTTCCAATATAAGCCTTTTTCCCGATTTATCAGAAGTTATGTACATATACTTCTTTTCATTCTCAGTTGCAGACTGAGTATCATATCCTTGAAGGTATATGTCTTTGAAACTCAACAAATTCCTTTTAGAGTTTGGAGAATACAATGCATTTTTTATGGAAAACTTGGTTCCATTAGGCAACATAAAGTTGGCCATACCAGTTCTTTCAATCACGTCTACAAGACCTGATATTGTATTGACAATAATGTTTGTTGTTTTTAAGTTAGATAAATATCTTTTGTCTTTCAGAATAGTGTGTGTTGTTCCACTATCTGGTATACAAATTTCTTGAGCCATTTCTTTGGAGATTGTTTCATTCATTTCTGTGATTCATTTCTCTGTAATCAATATAGACGTTAATAAATATAAACAAATATCATTGATATTGAAAATATAGAATAATCATACACTAGCTCATTTTCAGAAACAATTTCATTTTCAAACAACAGAAATACATAAAACTTATATAATGGCATTACTGGAGACTAGCAATCTCACTACAAGCATTTTAGTTATCCGCATGAGCGGTCTCATTAATCTTTTCCGCTATTAGGAGTGCCACAAATAAATCCAAAAATT
>NW_003302121.1:2403-5240 GCF_000004255.2 Arabidopsis lyrata subsp. lyrata | reverse complement strand
CGTAGCGCCGGCGAAACCCTAGTATATAGAATAGAGCCATATTTGTACACAATATGGTACACAATATGGATAGAAATCACATTTTTCGAATTATTAATTTCTGTGTTATAAGAATTAATTACGGATTTTGCCCTTTTTTATAATGACATTTGTGGATTTTGCCATTTTTTGAATAGTTTGTGGATTTTGCCATTTTTCAAGCTCCAAAAATATGATTTAACATGCGTTTCACTCGTTATGTTTGGGTTTAGTCGGTTCCATTTGTTCTTAGAGCATCTCCAAAGGGGACCTTATATTTGAGGTTTGCCAAACCTCAAATTTGAGGTTTAGGGTTGTGTGTCTCCAAAGAAAAACCTCAAATTTAACTTCAAAAGAATTTGTATTTTGCATAATAGTCCTTGCTATTGATTATAATTACATAAAATCATAAAACTTTTATAAATAACAATAAAACATACATTAAAAATATTACAAACATTATTAATTAATAAAATACACATTATAAAATAAAATTACACAAAATAATAATAAAAACACAAACGAAATCTCAAATTAAAACTAAATTACCAAATTATTGAACCTAATTATTTCTGTAATGCTCCCATATATGATCAATCAATGCATTTCGAAGAGTTAGATGAGTTTCTTTATTTTTAATCTGTAGATTACGAGATAAAAATTGTTGAAATCGAGTATTTTCGTTTATTGCCATTTCCACGGTTGCCTCTGGTACTGATCTTGCTTCTCTAATCGGTGCGGTGATATCACGTTCATCCTCGATTATCATGTTATGCATTATAATGCATGCAGTCATTATATCATGCAATAACTCTTTTTTCCAACACTACAAGAAATATGTACATTATTAGCAAGAGAGAAGAGCTATTATATGTCATCAATAGCGTTTTCATAAACGCTGTCTTATGCCCATGTTATGGTAGACCCCCACATACAATAGTTTTTAGCACCCTACGGTAGACCCCCACTTACGATAGCATTTTCGTATAATAGCATTAGTCGAATGCTATAATATACTTTGTTATTACACACGTTTAGTGCTGTTTTATATACTGTCGTAACATATTTTCGTTATATAAATTAATTTATTTTATAAAATAAATTTTATATTGGAATCCAATTTTATAAAATTTACTTGGACATATATATAACTTTTCTATTTTATAAATCATCAACAAATAATATTACATTAACCAATTGGTCAAACAAGTCTTACATAACACCAAGTCTTATACTAACATCATAAGGAAAGAGACAAACTTCAATCTCTTCAATTTCTTCCCCTCTATCTATTTCACCTCCTCATCAATTGTTCCTATTAGAACTCCCGTCCATAGGCTACATGAAACAAAAGATTTTTGAGTGACGACACTTCATGAAGACCTATTGAGTCACATCATGATTAAGATAACACAACTGAAACAAGAACCATAAGCTAGTAAAATAAAGAGGTTTCAAGTAAATGACAAAAGAACAAGAAGACAAAAGACACCATCTTAGAACTCTTATTCACTAAGATGAAAAAAGAAATCGACACATGGGAATACATCTACCAAACATACACATATGTATACTACGTACTTGGTTAGCATGGACATAATCATGATAGCCATAGAATTAAGCTAATAGGGAGTTTAAAACTTGAAAAAACGTCTTACCACTTAAGCTCCTGCAGCCACATGCAAACTCCTTCTCCTAAACACCTTCCTTCTCACTTGTATGTACTAAACAAACATAAATGAGCAAAACCAAGACCTTTAGGAAAATTAAACTCAAACTTAGAAAGTAGTATATAAATGACAGACAATGAGTTTATTTCCAAGCTCTCCATTATCATCTAGGAGCTTTAACTCTTCGGAAGCATCAACAAACGTTTTTAGAGATACTTAGAAGTCATAGAAAGAACCTTTCATGGCCTGAGATTGATAATTCAACAAAAATTATGGTTGGTCTAGTTTTCCAACTCTGCTCGATCCTCCTGCAAAGTAAATATTATGGTTGGTCAAGAAAAGAAATATATTTTTGCACTCTGTACCTAGTTAGGAGTTTAATTAAGTTAAAAAAAAAACTGCACACTAGCTAGTTAGAGCATAAACTTGTCAAAGGGTATAGTTACATTCAAATTAGCTTCTCCTGAGACTGAAAAATAACAAGTCCCTGTTGAATTCGGCAACAATGAAGCCAAAACTTGCTCTCTTATCGAACTCCTTCACATCCAGAAAAGTGTTAATCGAAATATCAAGTTTGCATCAAAATCAAGCAAAGCACAGGAAAAAAAAAACTCAACATTTAAAATAGAAACACACAATAATTGAATGTTCGAAAACTTACTACAAATTAGAAAAAAAAAAACAAATCATCTAGGTCATACCATCTTTTTCTTGGCAGCGACCTTCACTCCTTTCTTCGTTGGCCTTTAAAATATGTTTCAAGACCCTCAAATTTTCTATCTTTAGCATCGCCTTAGCTTCCTTCTCATAAACGAATAAGTTTAATTCATAAAACAACTATAATCAGAAAAAAAATTCTCATTGAGGCATTATGTCGAACAACATAAGTTCATTAAAAAAAATTGTATTCATGAGTGTAATGAAGTTAATATCAAATGACTTGTGATGAGAGCAGAGAAAAAAATCTGCAGGTTTATCTTCGTTCATCCACATGGTGAAACTAAGAGACGAACTATAAGCAGTTAACAGGGAATTAACCTTGAGAAAGAGGACTGGATTGAGCTACTTGAAATTGATTCTCGGGAGAACTAGTCGAATCTCCAGGCTTCACAGACCCAACCTGCAAAACACAAAGGAGAGAACATTAGA
>NW_003302121.1:0-2220 GCF_000004255.2 Arabidopsis lyrata subsp. lyrata | reverse complement strand
CCAACCACAGCGCAGTCGCAAGTAATTCAATCAAACAAATGGTATGCGTACAACCGCCAAAGTTTTTAGACACAAAAAAATGACAGAGAGGGAGGACGAGAGAGGGATAGAGCAAGGGAAGGGACAATTGCTCTGACTAGGACGAGATTCAGTTCGTGGGTATGAGATTTTTAGATCTCAGAGGTTTTTTTAAGAAAAAGAGAAATTATTTTAGATCTAAGAAGTTTTTCGATAAAAAGCTATTATTTTGCCGCTTAAGTGAATAATTTGGTTAAGTGTTGGCCGACTAGGTGATTTTAGATTCCCTCTTAGGGAATTTTTATCTTAGCGTTTAATAAACGCTATTATCTAGTAACCAAGATTACAAACTCATTTTTAATAGCAGTAAGCGAAAATGAGCTATCTAACGTGCTGCTCCTGCAATGATAGCAAACTTGGATTGTAGAACTCCAAACGCACGTTCAACATCCTTCCGACATGATTCTTGTCTTGCTGCAAATAATTTTTTCTTTGGACCTTGAGGATCACTTATAGTCTGAACAATAGTTGACCATTTCGGATAAATGCCATCAGCTAAGTAGTAACCCATGGTGTACTCTTATCCCTGAATAATGTAATTAGGTGGAGGAGCGATAGTTGACCATTTCTTTTCTTTTTTTGTTTTATTTTGTGTAATAAATTTGCTTAATGTAATATTGTTATTGTGTAATATTTGTTTTTAATGTTATGTAATATTTTATATTATTTTAAAGTGTTTCTTTATTTTTATATAAAAAATTAACTTTCTATTTATAAGACAAAAATTTAAGGACTAATATGATAAAATAATAAATTAGTAAAAGTATTTCTAAGATATAAATAATTATGAGGACCAAAATGCAAATAAAAAAAGATGAAACCTCAAATTTGAGGTTTTGAGGTTGCCTTTGGAGAACCAAAAACCTTATATTTGAAGATTTGAGGTTGCCTTTGGAGATGCTCTTAGGGTTTAGTATTTGGTATAACATACGTATTTTTGCAAAAAAAAAAAATCATAAATACGTACATTTTTAAGTGTTAAAAAAAAGCAAAATCCGTAAACTATTTAAAAAATGACATTTTCGTAAGTTTTTCCAAAAAAATGGCATTTTAGACAATAATCCCGTGTTATAATGATGTAATGATACCGGACAGAAATCACATCATTCTTTATAAAACTTTGAATATCTAAAATATTTAGGTTGCCCACACAAATATTAAAATAGAATACCCGTTTAAAATAATACTGACAATGATGTTTCGAATATTTCTCACTTAGTCACACGTTTTCGTATTGACCAAAATTTTTTCACTCCATAGTGTGTAGAATGATGTTACAAATATTCAACCGATTACGGTGATCTCATTTTATCATTGACCTTACATCAAATAAAATACAGTGTTCACTACAAAAATTGTATAAGACGAAAACAAGAAAGAGAAGAAAACCCTTTAATAGACAAAATCAAAACTCTGTACTAATTCTTGAAGAGTTAAAATAAAATCATAATTTTAAATAATATTCTACACGATAAAGAATGAATATTCTGGTGGTATGAGCTGTGAGCAGAAACATCTACGAAGTTGTGTGAGCGAAAAACTCAATGTATATATTTTTGTAAATAATAAAATGCAAAGCAATTTGAAATTTATGGAATTTCATTGGAAATATATAAAAATAATCAAGAAGAAAATGTCTAAATTTTTGCAAGTAATGCTGAAATTTCCTTTGAAATTTCGTGTATGTTTAAGAAAGTAAAGAGGTTTATTTCATAACCTTTCTATATAAAGGACACTACTCTTGCATCTTTTTGGTATCAGTTCAGTTTCACAAAAAAAAAAAAAAAAAGGTATAATGGAGCCTGTTGTTAATGTCATCATTATATTAGGTGCCTGTGGTATTTTCGTGTTGACTGTCATATGTTGTGTCTCCCATAGGAAGAAAGAGCCTTTGTCTCAGCCGCGGGATTTGGAAAAAGGTTTAGCGGGAATAAAAGATGCGAGGACTTGTTGTTTTGACCGGAACAGCTGTTGTAGGTGCGGCTGTAACCACAGCACGTTCTGGCGGTTGCGGCGGTGGAGGAGATGGTGGCGGTTGTGAAGGTGATGCTGTCGGAGGAGATGGTGGTGGAGGAGATGTGGGCGGTAGGGAGGACCAGGCTTCAGTCGCGGGGAAAAGTGGGGATTGCTTCTTTGTTTTTT
>NW_003302122.1:0-5059 GCF_000004255.2 Arabidopsis lyrata subsp. lyrata | reverse complement strand
CCTGTATTAATATCTTTTATAAATATTTATAATATTTAAACTTTTTATAAATTCTTATAAAATTCAAATATTTATAATATTTGAAACTTCATAAAAGTTTTAATATTATACATATTTAAAACGTTTAATAAAGTTAAACTTTTTCTAAGTAAATTCATAAAATTATTATATAAATGTGATCAAATTACATATATATTTTGTTTTTAAAACATTCCTATTGTTGATCCTTGCTTAAGTAGTAAAAATGAGATCAAATCAAAAGAGGATTGCTATAAACTTCTACTTTCCTGCAAGAAAAAATAAACAAATTAAATTAAGAATTATATGGGTGAAATTAAATAAACAAATCAAATTAAATATTGTTACGATCTATTTTAAGTAATCTATATTTATGTCAATGAATAAAAATAAATTATTTGCTAAACTGAGTAGAAATTGATTTTCAAATTATTATTCTTTCCAAAATCTTAACTAAAGATTTGAGCATTAAACGTTTTTAAAATGTATTTATAGTAAGTGATTAATTTTTCCTAACATTTTTATAACAGTTGTATAAAATTCAGTTAGTTGTTTAGGGAAATAATTAATGAATTAAGATCAACGTGATTATTGCTAATTGATCTGTTAAAAAGAAATGTTAGTGTTTTATGTAAAGTTAATATGAAAAGATTTAAAATGATTTTTGTGATTTTGTTTTGTTTTTAGTTTGGATTTTAATCCAACCACTCTTTCTTTGAATTGTTTAAAAGATTGTATAGTAGAATTTAAAGGAACAATAGATGAGATAAGATATGTGATATTAATTAGTTTAGATTGTAAATATATTCGAAATCAATTAGAGAATAAAGTTATTAAGTTACGATTAATGTGGCAATTAGTTTAAATAATAATAACAAACTGAATTCTGCGAATGGTAAATGCTAAGTATCCGGAGATGATTAATATGGAAATAGTATAAGAATATGTAGATGAATTAAAGACAACATGACTTCATTTATCAGTTTGAAATTAAGACAACATCCCTAAAATTGCTTATCCAAGATCCGAATAGACTAAAACCGGGTCAAACCCGGATCCAAAAGAATTAAAGCAAAAATGTACTATAAAAATGTATATGTAGATATAAACCAAGTTCAAATTAGTAAACCGAGACATTAAACTAATATATAATCTGATATTCCTCTTTAAGATGGAGAGTACATGTGATGGAGTCTCATCTTGGACAATAAATGATTGAACTGAAGCGTTGTGAGTGGCTTAGTGAGCATATCAGCCAACTGGTGTTGAGTGCCAACATGAAAAGTCTTCAAACGAGGCAGCCTATTAACTCTAGCTTAAAGCACGTGGTTAAGTCTACAAATCTTTTCTAGAGCGATTTAAATTTTTTCAGCCGTATTATTTCAATCTACGATGCGAAAACGTTTATTTGTTTAAATATAATTTAATATTAAATTTAAAATAAAAAAGTCTTCAGAAAACCAGATGCCACACGTTTCCGAACAACATGAATGTCACACTCAATATGTTTAGTACTCTCGTGATAAACAAAGTTCTTGGCAATGTGTAAGGCAGCCTGATTGTCGTAGTAAAGCACAATGGTGTCAGCCAATGAAACCTCCAAATCTTCAAGCAAAGAGTATCCAAACCAATTCCCATGTAGCATTATCCATACTCCTATATTCAACTTTAGCAGAATTGCGGCTAACGATATCTTGCTTCTGCGATTTCCAGGAGATCAATGAAACACCAAAAAAAAACATAAAATCCAGAGATAGACCTGCTAGTCTCCAGACAATTGCCCCGATCAGCATCAACAAAGGCACGAAGAGTAAGAGAAGATTTGGCAGGGTAAAACAAGGCTTAGCCTGGATGATTTTTCAAATATCTTAAAATCCTATGTGCATCAACAAGATGTGGCTCTCGTGGAGAATTGATGTACTGACTGAGCTTGTTGACTGCAAAGCATATATCCAGACAAGTTATAATCAAGTAAAACAACTTACCAATGTGGTTCCGGTGATGAGACGGATCATGAATCAGTTCACCAGACTCCTGGCTCAACTTGAGACTAAGCTCCATTGGTGTTGGTACTAGTTACAACCAATAAAACCAAACTCTTCAAGTAATTCCAATGTGTACTTCCTCTATGAAACAGAAATACCTTCTTTAGCTCTAGCAACTTCTAATCCCAAAAAATAATGCAATTTCTCCAAGTTTTTAATCTTGAATTATTTAGCTAGCAATTGTTTGATATCTAATATTGCAGAATCTTTGTTGCTAACAAGCATAATATCATCCACATACATCAATAATGCCAGAAAACTTTCAGAATTCGATATGACAAACAAAGTGGGATTAAAAGGAGACTGAATAAACCCATTCTGTAAGAGAACACGAGAGAACTTAAAACCATTTGCATGAACCTTGTTCAAGGCCATAAAGAGACTTTGATATATCATGGTTTTTACGGTTTTTAACCATGATATATGTATTGTTTTTAGAGTCTTTTTGTTATTTCTAGAGTATTTTCTAGTCTTTCAAGGTTAATGCACGTACGAGACCAATTTGGAGATTGTGGTTCATTATGGAGCAAAACCAAGAAATTATGCTACAAGAGCAATGCAGAGATCAAAATTTGACTGGGTGTCGATCGATACACCCCTGTTATCGGTCGACACCGATATCTGACGGCAAATTAATTTCACGTATCTTTGAAGATTTGCAGAATCACCCCAGAAAACTTCATTTGAGAGAGTAGTCAATAGGGTAATTTGACTCATATCAGACTTGATGAGTCGACACACATGTTTTCATGGTAAAATATCCAATGTCTTGGAGTATATCCTTGTGGTAAATGCATAAAGACCTCCTCATCCATATCACCATGGGGAAATGCATTGGTGACATCCAATTATGAATAGTAGGTAAAACAAGCATTAACCTTACGGAAGTGAGCTTAGCCACATGACAAAAATATCAAGACAATCAACTCCTTCTTGTTGTGTATAACCTTTTGCAACGAAGCGAGCCTTGTATCGCTCAATAAACCCATCAGACTTATACTTGATCTATACATTTATTTACATCCAACGCATGTTTTCCATCAGGCAAAGAGAAACTTCTCCAAGTAGATGTACTCACAAGAGCATCCAATTCCATGTTAATTGCATCAAGCCAATGTCGCAACAAGACTATCTCTTTATGTGAGTTGGTTCTTTCTCAGCAAGAATGGCCAAACAGAACAGACGATATTTATGAAAGAGTTTATCGTAAGATAAATAAGCAGAGAGAAGATGAGCAGTACCATGAAGAGAAGGAGAAGGCTTTTTTTTTTTTTTTTTTTTTTTTTTTGTTTTGTAATAAAGAGAGCTATGATACTGTGAAAGATAACTAGGAGCATGAGTCTCTCTCTACGAATTTCGTTAATTTCTTACACTGGCCCGATTTGAGACCAACAAAATTTATTATTTTATATTGTTTATTAATTTATCGAGTATTAATTTATAGAGGTTTAACTGTATATGAGACAATTGGGAAAGTAAACTAGCTTATACTTTTTAGTACTTAACAAAATTCAGATGTATGTATGACAAAGTAAATAGAATAATTTATGAAATTCTTTTGGTTTGGTTAATATAGTTTGGTTTAGTTATTTTGTGGTTTATTTTGGTTATTGCATTTGATTTAGTATTTCAAGAAAATGAAAATCTATTACGGAGTACTACTATTTTCTGTATTTCATATTTGTTTGCTCAGATGATCTTCCTCCGTTTGTTTCCTCAAATCTGATTGAATTTTTCATCTTCTTCGACTTGATTCGAAGATATCAACAAATCATCTTCATCGATCGAGCTCTGATCTTTTCTTTTGATTTCGAGATCTATCTATTGTTCTGACTCATTTTGCACACAAACAAAAAAAATCTATTGTTTTCACTTGAATTTTCTGTTTCTATCAGAATGATTTGAGCACAAAACGAAAACAGAAATTCAAATTCAAACATGGGACAAATTTTGCTGAAGATTTCATCACCCCAAGGCCGGCATTGCATTTGATATCATGGCTGTTTCTACTCGCGTGATGCTGATAAGCCCATGGGAGCTAATTTTAGAAGAAGAGAAGAGTCTTCTAGTGAAGATTAGGAGGTTTGTACAAGTAGAGATACTCTGTTGTTTTGTAATCGGATTTTTGATAAGAAATATTTAGATTTATAGTTATCAAATTGGTGGGTCGAGGAGATTCTTGTGCTTTCCGGTGACCGTTTTGAAATCCATGGATGGAAGATCGATCGATTTGTTCCGCATCATTTCTCAGAATTGCAGAAATTGAATCTTCATCGAGGCTGGGACGAGTTGATGAGGGATGCATTATTGTTGCGGTTTTGGGAATGACGAAGAATAGTTGCTTCTAGACTCGAAAACAACTTTGATTCCAGGGACAAAATTGATTGGCGCAGCAGAACCAAATCTGAGCTGGTCAAGATTCTACTTTGAAACTTTGTCATACGTCTGCGTTCATGGAGCTCCACCAACTATATCCGAGGAGGAAGTTCATATACACATCCGAGGAGAAAAGACAAACTATACAGAAGAATCAAGACTGGTTCAATACTGAGAGTGATGTAGTGAGTTGGGGGAGAAGAACAAGGGTGCAAAATTGCTTATCCTTCCCAAACTTAAGTGGTTTGATCTGGCTGTTCAAGGAAATATTAAACAGGGACAGATATTTCAACAAGATGTCTAGGAAGCTGCTGTTCCAATACAGTTTGGTAATTCGACAAAGTTGGCTGATGCTTTGGATGTGTGAGGACAACTACAAGTCCGTAGTTTCGGTATTTTACATAAATCTGAGCAGCAGAGTGCATTGTAGGAGAATTGCTGACCTGCGGTTGTTGCATCTGGTTGACAAATTTGTTTCGTTGTCTCACATATCCACAGATATCAATGACAATCAAATTGAGATAAGATTTTCCTGCTGTTACTCGGAAAGACTATCAAAGGCTGAACGGGAAATCACTGTCCCTCATACTCTTTGAGTATAACCGACACTTGGGAGTGTA
>NW_003302123.1:0-5083 GCF_000004255.2 Arabidopsis lyrata subsp. lyrata | reverse complement strand
GGCTATTTAAGACAATTTATCAACAAAGTATTTATTTTTTTAACAATATGCTTAAGCTTTATTAATCTAATCTAAAAAACATGAATCAACAACATAAATCATAACTAAGAATCTTATAACTTGATTAGGTGGTCGATTTATTAGTCAGTTCTTTAAAATATATTACTTATGTTTTGCTCATCTTTTTCTTAATTTTTTGCAAATTTTTGATCATTTTTTCTTGATTATTTAAGTTATTTGAGTAATTATAACAGATTGATAGATGTATAGTCACTATAAAAAAATTAGATCAAAATAATTTAAATTGGTGATTTAGAACAAAGTAAAGAATTTAGTTACTCTAATATTTTCTTTGTTTTAATGTTTAATTCAATTTAAAAAATTTAACTAGATTATAATTTAAAAGACTCATAAATTATGTTACCCAAAATTAGAAAGTCACTTTCAATATTAAAAAATGAACGTAGGCAATATTAAAAATTAGAAAGTTACTTTCAATATTAAAAAATGAACGTAGACTCATAGCTTATGGTTGTAGTTGTTATATATACAGAAATTTATATATAGATAATGCAAACTTACAAAAAAAATAAACATAGGCGAAAGTTTATATTATTTCCATGTAGGCACAGACTTGTTTAAAACCAATCATAGAAATAACTTCAAACCGTTCGGAAATCATTCTAAACCGCTCGAAATTGCTGAATTTCAAAAGCTCTTTTCCGCAAGCGTTTTGGCAAAAAGTTTTTTTTTTTTTATCAAACCCTTTATATATTAAAGAAAAAGAAACAACAAATAAATTAAAAAAAAAATATTATCAAATTTCATATATATTAATGTTAAATTCAAAATACAAATTTGTTTTTCTCTATCAAAAGCATGAAGTCAATCCAAACTAAAGAATAACAAGATATAACCGTAAGTATTATAATAACATTATTAATTCGGAAGAATTTTAAAACATATATATATATATATTTTTTTAATTTGCCATATTATTTTTTTTTGTAATTTTTTAAATGACTTAGATGCCTAAAATTTAACAATATTAATTACAAAAATTACATAGAAAACATAAAATCCAATATTTAAGAAACAAGGAAAAAAATCTAGAAAAGTAAACTTTTAGAAACAAATTAAAGGAAGTAGTAAAATAGAGAAAAGTCAAATGAAGATGGAGAGTTTGTGTTAAAATAATAAATAGATGACAAATGGATTAGCGTTTTTTGTAAAGATGCGCAATTACGTGGAAGCTTTAGCATTCTTCACGCCATTACAAAATCTTTCTTCTTCTCAAACATCAAATATATATTTTTTTCTCTGGTTAAAAATTATAACAATAAACAGATCTGTGTGATTGTGTTTTGACTTTTGATCTCGAGACAAACAAGAAACTAAAACAGGTTCTTCTTCTCTTCTTTTACTTTTTTGTTTGCTTTCGTCCTGATTCTTGTGACATTTATATACTGTTTAACATATATATACTGTTAAAATGAAAGATACAAAATAAAATAATCAAAACAAAAAAAAACCTCATAAATTAAAGGATTTTAACATTAGGAGCCATGGAAAAAAGAGAAGAGGAGATAAAAGTAATCCATAGAATTACAAAATCTTCATCAGCTTGTTTTAATGGCGACAACGAATACGATGATAATGGACTATTTTCTAATCATGACTATATTCCCATTGATCTAACGAGGGATATACTTATGAGACTTCCTGCAAAATCTATCGTTAGATTTCGTTGTATATCAAAACTATGGTGGTCTACCACCACCCAACCAGATTTCATCAATTCATTTGCGATTCGACAATCATCAATTCCGCGTCAGAATCTTCTTATTACCTTCATCGAGAAAGGTAATGGAATGAACCAAGTCTTCTGCGTGCTGCCAATTCAAAAGAACTCTACAAGTTTTTTTGATGTGAACAATTTTCATATCATTTTGCCTCCCACAAAAGTTTACAACTACTATACTGTTTCTGTCAATGGCTTGATCACTTTCACAACCAGTACGGAGATTATAATTTGGAATCCTACCATGAAAGAACATATAATCTTTGTTAAACCTAAAAGCTCTAAATGTTTACAAAGCTTTTTAGGATACGATCCTATGGAAAATAAATATAAACTACTATCGTTGGCATGTTCTTATAAGAGAGGGGAAAAATATCAAAAGCCTAAAATTCTTACGTTAGGATCTCAAGAATCATCATGGAGAGTGATCAATAGTAGCCCTGATCATGATCCTAGCCGTAAGTATTATTGCATCAACGTACGGAGTTGTGTATTATAGAGCAGATATATCCCTTGAAGAAGATCGAGACTATCATAGTATTCTCCCTCCGCTTTCCAAAGAAATCTTGGAATTGAGATTGAAGGAGATCATTATGAGTTTTGATGTGAGGTCTGAACAGTTCAAATCAATCCAAATACCTGGTCGTAAATTCCAATATGAGTCGATGCTTGAAGAATCTCTAATGTGTTACCAAGGAAAAGTAGCATGGATTTGCTATAATTCAAATATTATCAAATTATGGGTTTTGAAGGATGCTGAAAAACAAGTATGGTCAGAAAATGAATTTGTTTTACCTTTGCCTCAAAGAGATTTGCCTCGGAATGCTTGGTTACGTGGTGCCACTAGTACTGGTGAGTTTATCTATGTATCGGGAAATACCCCCAAAAATATTTCTGCTTTTTATTATGATCCGGTGAGAGAGACTATCAGAAGTGTCAAAGGAATTGAAAATGAGAAATTTAGGCGTTGTTATGGATCTAATGACAATTTTATACCCTCTAGTTTTCTCCACGCTTTTCCGAATCACATTGAGAACCTCATGTCTCTAAAAGGCATAATGTGTTCACCCTTTATGTGATTATGTCTTTCATGTGTTTCAGGTTTTGTTGTAATCTTTTTTACATTGGTTTCTTACATTGCAAGTATTTATCTCTTCTATTGAACCAACATAACAATTATGTTTTAAAAATTTGCTTTCAAAAGGCCTCAATCAATCAGATAATTAAGCAACTTAAATGCAAATAAACCATTAAAGTTTATGTTTGTTTCGTATGAACCCCAAATAAACATTATTTTAGAGAACCTGTCAATTTTGAGACGATGGTACTTTAAAAACATATTCTAAAGTTGATTTTGTATTTATAATATACTTATCTAAGACAAAGTCTTTTCTACTAGAGTAAAAACATAATCAAACAATTTGTTTGAATAAAGAGGACTCGATAAAATAACTATATATGTTCGAAACTGCAGCAATGAAAAATTGCATCGCCGCAAAAGGATACAAATATGTTTAATTGATATTTGACATCGGATCACAGCATGAAAGATAGGGATTTCCATGTGTTCACTGAATGGATTACATTGATGGTCCATATATAAAAGACGGAATATCCAAAATTTGAAATCATTTTGTTCACTGGTCAACAAAACCTTCTAGTTATTTTCATGACATCTAGGAATTATGAATGATAATAATGCCAAATTGCCAACAAAGTAATAATAGATAAGATTAGTACTAGTAGCTAATACCTTTGTACATTGAAAAAAGAATACTACTTCTTATGTTTCTAGATATTTGATTTTCTTAAAAGTTTTCACACACTTAAGAAATAATTCATATTTAGTTAGAACTACATTGTTTTCTCATATATATTAAACAGGATCTCATATACATTTAACTATTTTCATTTATTAATAGTTTTTGAAGTTTGCAATTTAACAATATTAATTACAAAAATTATATAAAAAACATAAAATCCAATATTTATAAGACAAGGAAAAAAATCTAGAAAATTAAACTTTTAGAAACAAAGGAAGTAGTAAAATGGAGAAAAGTCAAACGAAGATGGAGAGTTTGTGTTAAAATAATAAATAGATGACAAATGGATTAGCGTTTTTTTAAAGATGCGCAATTACGTGGAAGCTTCAGCATTCTTCACGCCATTACAAAAGCTTTCTTCTTCTCAAACATCAAATAGTTTTTTTTTTCTCTGGTTAAAAATTATAACAATAAACAGATCTGTGTGATTGTATTTTGACTTTTGATCTCGAGACAAACAAGAAACTAAAACAGGTTCTTCTTCTCTTCTTACTTTTTTGTTTGCTTTTGTCCTGATTCTTGTGACATTTATTGTCTGATGTGAAACTTGTCCTTTATCTATTATGTCTCGATTTAGTTTTTATTTTACCCTCATATATTGAATCTAGATCTGGTTTTGATAGTCTTGGAATCAGACAACGTTCGTATATTTTGGACAACCAAGACGTTAAGCTGCCTTGTCTTACAAGAAACTAGATTTTTGTCTCGGGGTGAATCTACGATCTGATCTCCGAGCACAGACAAATTAACAGAGACATGGGAGGTGCAGTGACGAAATCTGAAACTCTGCAAAAAGAATGGGTTCCAGAGACAAAGTTGGAGGCTAAGATCATAGAAGCCGTGCAACGCAGGGCATCGAGAGGCACCACAATGAAATCTTTCAACAGCATTGTTCTCAAGTTCCCAAAGATCGATGATGGTCTTCGAAACTGCAAAGCCATTTTCCAAGAATTTGGTGAGTGCATACGTGGCAGATTCTAAATTGCGGGTATCTCATGATTTGATGGTTGTTTACTTGGTTGGTTTTGGGCAGATGAGGATTCAAACGGGTCTATCGATCACACAGAGCTAAAGAATTGTATCAAGAAGCTAGAGATCTCGTTCGATGAAGAAGAGATAAATGATTTGTTCAAGGCTTGTGATATTAACGAGGATATGGGAATTACATTTACAGAGTTCATTGTTCTTCTGTGCCTCGTCTATCTTCTTAAAGACGATTCATCCACTCTCCAAAAGGTAACCGCAGATGTATTATCATAGATCTTCTATGCTCGGTTTAGATTGATCGGTTTATCTGTTGTTCATGGTTTCTGAGATTTTATTGTATGATGAATAGAAATGGACAATGGGATGCCGAAGCTGAACCGACAATTCAGAGCAGGTCCAGCCTAGATGTGCAACAACCTTTTAGCCTTTTTTTTTTTTTTTTTTTTTTTTTTTTTGGTAAAAATCTTTTTTT
>NW_003302124.1:4369-5864 GCF_000004255.2 Arabidopsis lyrata subsp. lyrata | reverse complement strand
ACAAATATCATCTGTCTACAACTTAGCACCATAGTTTAACGTTTCTTTTGATTCTCTTTTTTTATCTATTCGCCACCAATTCCTAGATTATGAGTAACAGAGGATTGACCCGACAACGCAACAAGGACCTTAAAAACCCGAGAAAGAAGTATCGGGTAAACGATCTTGAATTGCCAGTTTCTGCAACCTTCGTTTCTTTGATCTGTTTATTTGCCTTAACTTGTTTTGGGATCTTGAATTTTTGTTTGCAGAATAAGCACGAGAAAAAAGTCATTGATCGCAAAGGACAGGTCAGAGATATCCGGAAACAAACAGGTCCATATTCAGGAGAAACTCGCGGTATCAATCCCAACACAAGCAGGAGCATCCGAATCAAGAACTAACCTCCTCTTCTTCCTATGTCCCCCAATTTCTCTATTTGCACGCTTCGTTTTGCTGTTGTATTATCTTCTATTGTGGATCTCGTACTTTTCATTTTTTCTCTTCTTCAAGACTAAGCAAATCCTTGTTTTGCAATTTTTGATGTTTTTGTTTAAATCTGTTGTCTTACATTTGTACAAGAAGGCAATTCAATATGCTAAAGAGTACGAAGTAGTTGATGAATTCTTCAGCCACATTGAGTTGATTTGATTATGACTATTCTCCATTTAAAGTATAAGTAGGTAAGAAAATTTAGCAAGTGATAAAAGAAAAAGATTTGGGGAAATTTCAAAAATAAAAAAAAAAAAATATTCTTGTTCAAAAATACTTCCACATGTTATTAATTTTCAACTATACCCTTTTTATAAGGCTTTACAAAGATTTTAGAAAGTTTATAAAGATTTTAAATGGTTTTATTAAAGTGATTTGGAGGTTCAACCACCATAAGATATAGTGTAGTGTTGTTGTCTCGGTGATATAACTAAATTAAGTGTACATTTTACCACATCAATCATATTAAACTACTAGATATTAACCCGCGGTACACTGCGGGTCTATAATTTTATTAAATAATAATAAAATTAATTTTTTTTAAGATGATCTATAGATATATGCTATTGTTTTGTTTGATTTAAATGTATGGTACACACGATATTTTATAACTAAATATTTAAAATTTGAAGTTTTATTTGTTTTGTTAATATTATTTGTTTAGTTTTGTTTAGTGTTTAAGATTGTATAGTTATATTTTGATTGTTAATTATAGGATTTCACCTGTAGTATATCATACTGTATTGATATCGACCCCAAATCCGTCTGACCATATAACTCTGTCCCGTGAAATCTACATCATTTTGTCATTTTCCAATAAAATTCAAATATTTCTAATATTCGAAACTTCATTTAATATCGACCCAAAATTCATAATAGTATTTTGATTGTTATATCTAGGATTTCACCCATAATATACCGTCCCGATTAATATCTTTTGTAAATATTTATAATGTTTAAATTTCTTATAAATTATTATAAAATTCAACTATTTACTATTTGAAACTTTATAAAATTCCTAATA
>NW_003302124.1:1614-3720 GCF_000004255.2 Arabidopsis lyrata subsp. lyrata | reverse complement strand
GTATTATCAACTGAAAACGTCTATATGCATGGTGGGATTATGAATGAGGAAAGCTAATTAAAGATATTCCATGGGTGGGAGGAAGTTTGTTGAATAATATCTAAACGAAACAAAAAAAATCTTTTAAAGATATTTTATGAGAAATAATATATTCGCCAATTTGGGTTGGGGATCAAGTATATGAAAATCTCGTAAATATTATATGTTATATTTATTACATATACTAATTTTCACATTGTAGTTATTTAAATCAAATAATTTAATGAGTTAATTATGGAATACAAAATATCTATGTAAATCAAAAAGTTTAAAGAACCAATAGCGCTGGAATTGATTTTTTTGCTATAACGATTATTAAAACATTTAAGTAAATAAAGATATTTCGTTATGATTTTTCAGCATATTCGAATTGTTGATTATTTCGAAATTTAAGGATGTTTAAGAAATCATGATTGATTTCCGATTTCATAAATTTTGATTAGAATTAAAAATAAAAGATTTAGTATTTAGATAAGGAATATACTATAATAAGGATTATTAGTACTCGAATATATTAGGAATATTCGTATTGTTAGTTTATTTAATTCAAAAATTATAATTTGCGGATTTAAAGGAAGATCTTCTCGAGATTTTAGGCATATAATCGAGATTTTAGTAACAAACTGTGATCACATTAAATTTTCGAAAGATTTGTGTCGAAATTGTTAGAAACAAATTAGGATAGATAATGTTTGGTTAGTATCTTTTTAATATTTTCAAATCTTTAGAATTAAACTCATTGACATTATATTGTTGAATTTATTTTTTAAAAATGACGTAATATTAAATAAAAAAATAAATAACTAACTATTTTCATTTGATGGTGTAGACAAATTATTATTACTATTTATGTAATTTAATTACAAATAACAAATATTAATTTTTATAACAAAACAAATTATTTTCGTAATAACAATTTTTCCCCAAATCAATCTTTTACAAAATATTTATTTTAATCACATATTCTTTCTATATAGAAATAAATAGTTAAATAATTATGGTTAGAAGTAGTTAAGGTAAATAACAAATATGGTTAGTTTAGATATATTATATATATTTCTAATTTAGGTGTTAATTAAGAATTAATGTCGTTTTTATTACAAACTTCCTTAAATTTCTTATTCTAGATCCGAGTAGAGTTAAACCCGGGTAAAACCCGGATCCAAAAGACTTTTTGTAAAAATCCCCTGTAAAAATGTATATGTAGATTATTAGATTGTCTTATATGTTTAACTCAATAGTAAAGTTTATTCCTATAGTATCCATAAAAAAACTATGAATATAGTCTAAAATTAGTGAATTTTTGGTAAATTTTACATTTACAGTTTTAAGATTGGGACAGTGTGATCTGATAATTTTTCTCCCGCATATTAAATCAGAACACATACATATTTGATCAATTTAGTGATAAATTTGGTTCGGAAAAATTAGTCAGGAATTGGACTTAAACTTAACAATTACATCTATTTTTTATTTTTTTTTTATTTTTTTTTTATTTTTGGTAAACCATTACATCTATTTTTTAAAAGAGATAATTAATTTTTGTCTCTATGATGTAAACAAACATCGTCCACATAATTATAGAGGTACATATCGATATGATATTAGATAAGATGGTTTTTTGACCTCATGAAATAAATTTCAAACACTAATATATATAAGGGAAAATTGAACCATTAATTATTCAAATCTTAGATATCAAATATGAACTATCAGAATTATTTGATTTTGTAACAAATACATTGGCGAAGCTTTCTATGCTTTACTTATAAAATTCATATATGCAACATCCACAACCTGTTGAAAAAAAATGATTTGAGGTCAGATAGAACTCACTGTTTAGAAGAAAAAAACAAAGAAGAAGGGAGAGATAAAACTCACTAGGATCAGTTACGGTAATTATACCAGAGCCTTCGAAATCGCATTTTGAATAGTGTCTTCCTTGATTTTGGTAATAAAGATTCATGGCGACAGAAGCTGAATTATAGAGATTAATTGGATCATAACATGTACCTCCTTTCGACACAACCTCACAATGATTCCTGATTCGACACACGTAGTTAAGTT
>NW_003302124.1:0-1497 GCF_000004255.2 Arabidopsis lyrata subsp. lyrata | reverse complement strand
GCTTTTTGGTTTCGTTCTCTTTTATCAGCAATCTTACCGGTGCCTGTGCATTGACTCTCATGAAATTTCCTACTGTAAGAGAAACATGGAAGTAAATCTTTTTAAATTTCACAAAAAAAAAGGAAACAAATCTAACAATCAACTAAAGACTTGAAGATAATATTCTAAAATCACACATATATAACAATCAATATGTATAGGTAAATTTAATCAGTATATTATATCAAACTGATGATTAGATTACCTGATGAGATGTATAACAAGATGATGAAAGAAAAACATATTTGTGCTTTAGTCATGTTTGTTTTTGTTTGATGTCTTTGTCAGAATTGCACAAAAGTTCTAGAAATTTTGTGTGTTGATATAAAGGGCTATACACACATAATCACATATATATACTTTTTTTTTTGATAGGAATGTGAATATCATATAATATGAAGAGGTGAGGTTCTACAATGAAAGCATAACCTAAGTGAATGTAACCTTGCCAAAAAAGAAATAAAAAACAAGGGTTACATAATAAAAAACAAAGCGATGGGTGTCAAACAACGCATTATCGAATCCAAAGGATCATTAAGTTGCGAAAGACCCGTCTGTTCCTTCTAGCAGTGATCGTGTTTCTGATCTCCTTCTCCAAGGTCATGAAGACAGTAGAGGCCGGGATTGAGACTTGATTATGAAGAAGATTGTTCCTCTGCTTCCATATATGGTAAATCGCAGCCTGAGCCACCAACTTCCTTAGAACCGTGGGAGCAGTGGTAGAGCTGAGCCGTGTCCACACAAGAAGAGAAGACCAAGTATAGAAAGTGCAAGGAGACAGGTTTAGACGTAGGAGAATAAGCTTCCAAATCTGCTCGCTGAACACACACCTAAGAAAAAGGTGATCTCTAGATTCAGCAAATTGAGAACAAATGCAGCAGGCGGGAGAGATCGGCATGCCCCAAGAAATAAGACGGTCTCTAGTTGGTAGCCTGTCAAGTTGAGCTAGCCACATGTTAAAGGCATGCTTAGGTGTGGCTCCTTTGTACCAAACAGAGGATGACCAAGCCTTGGCAGGAGCTTTTAGTCTTAAACTATCCCAAGTCTCTGCAGTTGGGAACTTTATGAGGTTTGAATCACGTCCCAACCAACTGTAGAGATCATGGTCCTCCTCATCGTCAGTCAAGTGGACAGTGGAGAGCAGATCATGAACAGCCACAATTTGTGGAGAGCAGAGTCTCGGTATTCTCGCAGAGTAGTTTGCGAAAGCGTCAGCCACTGAAGAGAGTAGTGGAATTCTGAGTTTTCCGGGACCCTGCTGGCCACATATATATACTTTACCTTAGGTCACAGTCACACTAGCCCTAATATCACAGATACCAAACATAATTAAGCCCAAAAATATATATAAAAGGCCCAATTGTATTAGTCTGAAAGCTCATCTATGATTCTAAGGGGAGGGGTTTAATGGTTCATAATAGATTTAGAAATCCACAGCAAAATCATTTGTAGTACCCT
>NW_003302125.1:5501-6837 GCF_000004255.2 Arabidopsis lyrata subsp. lyrata | reverse complement strand
ACTATACATTGTTTAAACCGATCAACTTATTTTAGTTTTCTCTCTCTTTTTTTTTAGCCGTTTTGAGTAGAATTATGGCAGAAGTTGATTTTAGAAACATGATATGATCCATGACCGTTCTTAATATTATGTTTTGTTTTTCTTGGGGTCTCAAAAGCTTTCTTGTGGACGGGATCCCAATCCGGGTGTTCAAGAACAACGAGGCTAACGGCGTTGCTTACCCGAAAAACCAACCAATGAAGATCTACTCGAGTCTTTGGGAAGCTGATGATTGGGCCACACAAGGCGGGAGAGTCAAGATCGATTGGACTAACGCTCCATTCAGCGCTTCCTACAAAAGTTTCAACGATGTGGACTGCTGCAGCCGGACCTCGATATGGGACTGGGTTACCTGTAATGCGAATAGCAACTCGTGGATGTGGACTACGCTTAACGCAAATCAGCTTGGACAGCTGAAGTGGGTGCAAGATGATTATATGATCTATAACTATTGTACAGATTTCAAGAGGTTCCCTCAAGGTTTACCCACGGAATGCAACCACAATTGATCGTATTACCAAGAAAATTCAAGCACTTGATGCTGTTTATTTCTTTCTTTTAATTTTCATCTCATACATGTTGATTTATTTGTTATTCTTTTGAGTTCCAAAGATTTATTTCCCATTTTGGGTAAATTGATTATTTGTTTTGTCATTGTCATAATTTGATTTCTTTGTTGATTGTTTTTTCTTTTCATATCTTAAAATCATAATAAAATTTGATTCGAACTTAACAAGACCAACCTGATAAGTGATAATAGAGCAAAGAAACAGAGTTTTCTGTCATAACACAGAGTAAAACAGAGTATTCAGTTACTTTTGAAAAACAGAGCATTCTGTTACTTTTGGAAAACAGAATAATATTCTGTTACTTTTGAAAACAGAGCAAATAACAGAGCTATCTGTACTGTCAACACATTAACGAATCTGATTTCTCTGTTATTATTATTTTCATTCCTCAGATTTGAGGACCGAACAGAACTTGAAAATTAGGCCCATGGGAAACTTTGGAAACAAAAGAGAGGTTCTCTCACTCTCAGCCAGGAGTGGAAAACAAAAGACGCAAACAAATACGTGAGCTTTGTTCTGTGATACAATGGGCTTTAGAAAGCCCACTAATATCCGAAACCAATAATTTGGTGGAAACACTTTTCCCGTGTAAATAATATAACGACCGTCCAAGATGTAACTGGTCAGTTTTATAGTTATGGACTCTCTTAATAAATTGCATTACTATACTTCTAACCCCCTTGCATGTTCGATAGAATCAGAATATACTAAGTACAATAACAAATGTA
>NW_003302125.1:2791-4413 GCF_000004255.2 Arabidopsis lyrata subsp. lyrata | reverse complement strand
TAAGTTGATGAAAATCATCATGGTATATCTAATAAAAAGACTTTTGATTGATACGACATCGTTTGGACCCACAAGTAAGTTCATTACGTCTAAGACTCTTAGTCGGTATTGATAGAACAAGAAAAATAAAACGAATATCGTTTGAAATGAGATAATAACAACGAGTTCCGTTGATAAACTTGTTGGTCTCTTGTAAATGATAGACAAGATTGGTAACTAATAAAGTTTAGAAGTTTGCATTTGTGTTTGGACGATAACACTCATCTCTTAAACATCTCTTCAATCATGTTATGTCCACAAAAGTTATCATGATTCCATGTACCGATTTCGACCTGAAAGAGATGATGAGAATTTTAACGATAAACCAGTCTAAAACTGTTTCGACTGTTGACCCTTAAAGCAAATTCGGTTACTCATAAAAAAAGATGATAATTTTTAAATCTGAATATATCTCAAATAGGTAAGCTTGGCCTAAATGGCTCCCAATTATTACATCTAATTTATATTAAAAACCTTTAAACCATCGGTTTGTGTCATAGTTTGGTTACAACTTTTAAGTATAAATTGTTGATGTCAATATAATATATATACATAAACATAAAAACTAAAAAAAAGATACATAGTTTACGATTCCGGTTAAAGATAAGAGTAATTGACTTTTTTTTTTAGTATGAACCTTCACTGACTCTCAATTCTGATCAATCCAAGGTTTCGTTGAGTAGCAAATAAAAACAACCAAAGTCGATAGACCAAGTTCAAGTATGTTTTCACAAAACGTAAGAGGAATCTAGTCATTATTATCATATATATTGTTTGACAAAACAAATATTATTATAACCATATTAAATTACATTGAAATGCATTTTAATTAATATTAAATATTTTTGAATTGTAAGTAACCTATATATATATAGATTAATATGGCATTAGCTTTTCTTTCTTTTTTTCCTTGTGAATTATTCTTGTGTTCAAATTAACATTACTTTTAGGGTTATGAATAAGGGAGACACTATCTTGAGGAAGTGATCATCGTGACTTGCTCGATTCAGACATTGATGAATTATTGGATCTTAAAGTCATATTTTCAATTTTGTGCTTTCTCTCATCTCATACACGCCACTAATTACCTTCACTCGGGTTTTATTTATTTTCTTAAAATCAATTTAAGTGTTCCTTACTTCCTTCATTATAAACCGGTTAACAAAATCAAATTTACATTAGATAGCCATACGTATAATTGTATTATGTATACCAAAGCAAATTATTATTTTCACTTTATGTAACATTCTTTTTTTTTTGATTCAAACACCTTATGTAATAAAAGTTTGAAAGTATATATTCTTAATTTTCTTCCATATACATATATATATATATATATATATATATATATAATTTCATTATGGCACTGTAAATTATGGTGTGGCCGGCTGTCATATGCTTAAAAATAAGAAGCAAATGCGTGATCAATAATAAGTACCAAGTACAAGTAGTGACTTTACCAAAATTAGATTTCCTCTTTAGGAGGCTGAAAACTTTTACAATTCAACAAATAACGATACGTCAACAACCCTTTTCGTGATAAGTCCTCTCTTAATTAACTTTACTTTTGGAACGGTACAATT
>NW_003302125.1:0-2147 GCF_000004255.2 Arabidopsis lyrata subsp. lyrata | reverse complement strand
CAAGCGACATGCATTCATTTTAAAAGCAGTGTAAAAATATATGCTCATACTATGTATAATTAAAATAATCATCTATATAATACAGATCCATCTATATATAGATAGGTACCATCTTCCAAAATCAAATTTTGATTTGAATTTAGGACCATAGTTACAAAGAGAATTTTCAGATAAGAGTAATGACTAATAAGTAAAACAATTACTATTAAGATAAACAATCGATACGATAATATGACTAACAAAATATAAGATTATTTTAGAGCCTTAAGGATAAGTCAAGGTGACTCTTCTCCTGATCCTGGTCAAGACCACTCTCCGGCACACGGCGAGAGGAGAAGTCCCTCGAGCCGCCACTTTCGAGAAATCCTTCGTAGCCACGGCCGTAGAGTTCAAACCGGCCGGAGAACGGGTAAGGCTGGTCGGAATCAACAGTGTTTGAGGATCTAAAAAGTTCTCGACTCTTCTTGGCTAAGGTTCTCTCAAGCTTATGAGCGTTTTGATGACCACCAAGAGCTTGAGAGCTGTAAAACTTTCTTTGACAATAGTTACATGAGTATACCCTAGGCTGCTCCAAACATGATGATGAGTTCGTGGAAGAAGAAGCAGAAGAAGGCTCGAGAACAAGTTCTAGGTTTAGTTGGTGGTTCTTGTAACTTGGTAGGCTTAGACGTAGAGATGTGTTTGGCTGAAAGTCCATACCTTTAATTTTAGAGATAGAGAGAGAAAGAGAGATTAGAGAGATGAGAGAAGTGTGTTTGAAGAATTTGGGCTTGAGGGGCATTATATTTAAGGTGTAAAGATGCGTAGGTTTGCTCAAAACTCATGTTGGGTGCAACTTCGACTGTAAAGTATGGAGAGAGATGAGACATAGAAGCTGAAAGAATCAGTGGGAATCCAAGTGTTGTCGCCTCCATTAATGGCACCCTTTGAACCCTTTGTCGGTCCATCTGATATTATTTTCCTCCGAGTTTTATATATTTCTCAATACACTATTTTATTATATCTAATGGCATCGTTTTAGAGTATTGAACACCTTAAGAATGATGTCCCATGTGCTAGTTGTTAAGACCGGACACAGAAGATATCAGTTTTAATTTGAGCATTGTAGTTAGTTTATGCTTTTTTTCTTATTGAAAGTAGGTTATACCATAGACTTGCTTAAATTACTTTGATTGTATAGAGTTTTCGATATCTGCTAATTCTTTAGAGTTTTCCATTCACACCAAAGTTTTCTAAGCATAACCAAGAAATCTATTTGTCTTCAAAATTTAAATTCATACCAAAAATACTACGAGCTATAAAGACATCATATAAATAGAAAAGTCAGATTCTATGACTTTGGTAAGACATCGTTTAAGATGATGTCATTCTATTAATTATCAACTATACATCTAATAAAATGGTTTAAAGTCATTTGATTATAGAGGAAAAGTAAATTCATTCAAATTAGTTCTATTATAATTTAGGACATGTAACCTAGTAGTTTATACTAGCTAGTGTCAGTTGTTGTGTTACCATTCGGAATCAAGCTCAAACATATTGTTAGTAAAAAAATAATTATATCACAAATTTATATCGGTAATATCATTAGATTAATGATCTATGATTGAAAAAAACTCTCACTATATTTGTCTAAAGTTTTTAAATAGTAATGTTCATAAATGATATTAGGAGTTAAATTTCTTAACTCTGAGTATTAATACTTATCTATATATACATTTTTGGATGACTTTTAGCAAATAAATCCTGGGGTTACAATATATTTACGAAAAATGCCACTGGCGGGTCGGGTCAACTAAGATCCGCGTCCCAATAATCGGATCTTTTATTTTCACTTTTTTGTGCAGTTTTGGCATTAGATCATCAAAGACATAAAAAAAAAAGATAATCAAAATTTACGTTTTCGAATCAAAGAAACTTAGATCGGATAGTTATGATTCATTTGCCTTTTAAAGTTCATATAAAATCAAGATCTATGAAATCCGTCGACAGTATGCCATTTTCGATAAGAAAATCTGGATTTTGAAATCATTATTTCGCCAATTCAAGTTTGAATCGTTAATATTTAGTTGGCTCTATCATGTTTTAACATAAACAACAAGGAAAAATAAGAAAAATGAATGAGAATCGTGGAAATAAAAAAGAGA
>NW_003302126.1:0-5112 GCF_000004255.2 Arabidopsis lyrata subsp. lyrata | reverse complement strand
AGTAATGTGTTGTTTTAAATTAACTTTTCTCATTTTAAAAGTAATTTGAGGTGACTTTACAACCACAAATATCTAATTTTTGTCTTAGCGAATAAATAAAAATACTTGTAAAGGAAAAATTGGTACCATAGAAATTCAAAGACGTGTAACATATATTATACACGTCTTTGAATTTGTATGGTACCACACATCACTAGCACAAATTATTTTAAAAATAATTTGTCAAAGATTTGTCGGTAAACAGTTTTCAACCAAAACCGTGAAATCATATCCCCCTTCTCCCCTCCCCCCAAACCAGCAAAAACACAATTTCTGTCAAAATCGAACAATTGCGTTTCCGTTAAATCGCAAAATCACATTTTTCCGTAAAACCACAAAACTGCGTTTTTGGCGAGAAATAGGATTCACATTTTTGGCGGAAAATGGGAAATCATATTTTTGGCGAGAAACACAAAATCATGTTTTGGCGAAAAAACACAGAATCACGTTTTGGCGTGAAACTATCATTGGGAAAATAAAAATAAAATGCGAGGAGACGAGGAATAAGAACTAAGAAGAATCACTAAGAGAATCTACATCCTAAGTTTTTGGATTTGGTGAAAGGAACAAAGTAATTAGACTAAACCCTAGATTTTAAGGAGATGATGAAGAAAACTTTTTTCCTCGAGAATAAAAAACCCCTAAATTTTGAAACTTATTAGATGGTTAATGTCCAGATGATGAGTTCGTCTCATTTGTTTGCGGGGTTAAATTGGTTTCAAATATATATATATATATATATATATATATATATATATATATATATATATATATATAAACCGTTTCAATTTTGGACGTAACCATAACCGGACCATTATAATTTGGATGGTCTAGCTAGTCCATGGTCATTACACCCATTTGACATCCCTATTTGTTTGTAGGGTAGATGGATCTTGAAATTTGTCCTTCCAAAAAGTGTGGAAGACTTGTGAAATTTGTTAGTTAGGTCAGAGATGTTGCCATCTCACTCTTGGCATTTTCTTAATAATATCCGTCGGGTTTCTAACGGCATTTGAAATGTTCCCTTACCATAAGAAGGCAACACATGACCCATAACAAATGCCTATGTTGCCTACCCCTAGAGATGGGCCGCCCTTTCATAAGGCTTGTCTTTCAGAAATATTTATTTTCCGCTGGGCTTTTGACTCTGGGAACTTCCTTTCGTTCTCCGGCTTTGTATGTCTCCGTTGTTTAATATTAACTACATACGACAAAAAAAAATATAAAAAATAATATTTTTACTGTTTAGAAGAAGTAATAAATCTTCCTTTATATGAAAATGGTCCACACTTCTCACACAAGAATTCATTTTCCTTTTACCTTTTTTTTTACTACAATCAATTAATGTGGAAATAATTTGAATGAGCAATGAAAACTTTGACTGAATACATTTTTAAATTCAGGTTACATAATTGGCAATATAATTCATAATAAGTGTTCATCCTTTCCCTATGTTCATCATTCTATGGTTTTGACTTTGATGTTTTAAAATTTGATCTCTTGAGATTTTTTACTTTCACGTTGAATTCGAAAAGAACTAATCTGACGAAAAAAAATCTGAAGTTGTCCATCCTGATTCTCAATCCAGAGGTATGATGATCTTCATGAGTCCTTGCGTTACAAAAGCTGAAGTTAAGGTTGAACCAGAAGCTGAAGTTAAGGTTGAACAACCTCCATTGAGAGTTTCTGGTCCTGTAAACCAAGAAGAACTAGTGGAGGAGAAAGCAAAAGAAAGGGACCTCCATCAACAAACCTGCTTCATGTTCCTCAGTTAAGAAGAATCAGCGAAGACGCAGGGATCAGACGTGACAGCATGGAGCTTACTCCAAGTATGATTCGAAGTACTATGATGAAAACGGGTCAGTGTATCATCGAACTGTTTCTTGAAAGGTTAGACTCTGCATCTCCGCAAAATAACGTTGGTTCTGCAACAAAAGTCCCTCAAGACTCGAAGAAAAGCAATGCAGCCAAAAGAGTAAAGTGCGAAAGCAAGAACACTAACGATGTGATTATGGAGGAGGAATATGATGTAATGGCTATGAGTGTTCCAGATGCTGATTTCTACAACTTCGAAAAGGATCGGGTCGAAGCTTCTTTCGGAGAAAACCAAGTATGGGCTGCTTATGATGATTACGGAATGCCTCAGTGGTATGCATTGGTCCATAAGGTTGTTTCTCAAGAACCGTTCAAGACGTGTATTTCTTGGCTTGATGGAAAGAAAAATGGATATGTGGGTTCAATGAAGAAGTGGATTGATTCAGGGTATTACAAGACGAGTGGATGCTTCTCAATCCATAAACGTAGTAGCAACGACTCTCTCAACTCATTCTCACATAGAGTCCAGTGGACAATATGTGAGAAAGGATTGGTGCACATATATCCGAGAAAAGGCAATGTATGGGCTCTTTATGAAAATTGGTCACCATCTTGGGATTTTTCAACTTCAGTAGAAGAAATGAACAAGTATGAAATGGTAGAAGTTCTTCAAGATTTCAGTGAAGATGGAGGTGTGACGGTTGTGCCATTAGTTCAAGTCCCAAGATTCATAACTGTGTTTCGTCGCATTCCAAAACATAGGACATTCCCAAGGAACGAACTGTTCAGGTTCTCGCATCAGGTGCCTTCTCATTTTCTTACAAGTCAAGATGGTGAGAATGCTCCTGAAGGTTGCTTGGAGCTTGATCCAGCAGCTTTGCCACAAGAGCTGCTCAAGATTGTCACTAAGGAGGAGATGAAAGAATCGGAGAATGTGGTCATCAAGAAACCAGAGGAAGAGGCTAATGAGGTAGTGCAAGCTATGAACAATGTTGGAATTGATGATGAAGCAAAGAAGAAGCTTGAAACTGTGGTCAAGAAACCAGAGGAGGAAATGGAAAGTGACAAAGTGAAATGGTAGAGATCAATTTTCTTAAGAAACCCTGTTTTGTTTTTCCTTTTTTTCTTTCTAGATGTTTATTCAAGAAACTACAATAAATCTGAATTAGTATCAGTATGATGCTGATCCAGTGAGTTTTTTTAATCTTTACTTTTTTGTTTTTATATTTGAAAGTTATAGGATGCTTTGAAAGTTATAGGATGCTCCTATAACATAGTTGTTGTATAACATTTTCTTTAACTCCCTTAATGTAGTATATAATTAATTTATAGACATTTTTTTTGCTGTTAAAGTATTATTTACAACAAAAAAAAAAAAAAAAAAAAAAATCATTTAATCTATAGGTAAAATATTTGTACGTATTTGTGTTAAGAAACCTCGTTTTATGGATTTTTAAATCTATTACAGTCTAACTTTGATTCTTTAGTTTAGTCTCTCTAGTCTCTAGTGTAGCTGTCCAAACCATGATGTTCATTTACTGTCTTCTATATAGTCATTTCTTTGATAATTTCAAATGAATGACTAAGGTAATTCTAAAATATACTTCTAGTTAAATATAATAATATAAATTGTCATTTGGCTAACGGTTTAAAAAATAAAAATTACGTCATAAAATCATGTTTCTAAATTTTCCTCCATTTTAAGATGAGTCAATCAATGAATGTCGTTATTTTTTTTTTAACAGAAATGTCGTCATTAAAGAGAGAAAAACAAAGTCACTTTTAACATAACAAAATGACATATAAAATGCTCCATTATTTTTTTGTTTACCTGTAAAACTCTTAAGATGCTAGGCATGGCACTGTTAATAGTGATGATTGATACTCATACATATGTTTTTGGTTTTATAATGGAATACATACATGTGTATATGCATTTTAACAGAGACAAGAGAAAATAAATACTCATTGATCCATTGACCAAAGTGAAAAAAACCGACTCAATATAATTGACAAAAGTCTTGAAGAAGTGTCTATCTCTTTTCGAGAACTTCCACGCCTTTTAAGAAATTAATTAAAGACCTAAATCATATTCAGAATCAGTAATCAAAATAATGAATCTCTTTCATGGTTGCTAAGTTATTCAAGAAGAATCCAAAAAATTAAACAAAACGCTAGCTCCTGCTTATATATGTAGTTTGTCTCCAAAGAAAATTGTTTGATACTGATACGTATCAGAGACCATCTTGTTTCTTTCTCTGCAGAGTTTTGACGTCGCAAAATTTGACAGGCATTATCCCCCCAGAGTTCTCTCAGCTGCGTTATCTCAAAACTCTGTAATAAAAAACAAATACAAATGGACTTTAGATTTTCCTACAATTCCTCAAAATTCTCGTTACTAACTATCCTTGGCTTGTGTAATGACTCAAAACTTTCTTAATGACACATACCACTTAATGTAGGATCCTAACTCGTAATTGTCTTACTGGTTCAATTCCAAAGGAATGGGCATCAATGCGTTTGGAAAAGCTGTAAGATGGTTTACCTTCGTTTTTATTGTTGTGTAATTAATGAAAATTATGCAATAGACTGATGTCTTTATTGGTTCAATGGACATATGCAGATTACTTATGGGGAACCGATTAACTGGCCCATTTCCAAGAGTGTTAACCAGCATTACATCACTCCGAACTTTGTAAATTTTTGCATCCTTTCTATAACTTTGGTTAAGCAGTGATTTTTAATGTGATTTAACTCTGATGATGCGAATATTTGTTCTTCATAATGATAGTTATGGTTCTTGATATTCTAAAATTTTTTAGCATTTGGATTATGCAGGAACCTCGAAGGAAACCGATTTTCAGGACCAATCCCTCCTGAGATTGGAAAGTTGGTTCATCTGGAAGAACTGTAAATTTCTTTATCTCGTATTCTTTTCAATCTTGTATGTTTTCTAGTCGGTATTATTTTTTTACATGAATTTGTGGCAGATTTCTATCTTCAAATTCTTTTACCGCCCATTTGCCAGAACAACTCGGACAACTTAAAAACCTGACTAATATGTAAGAATAGATGCTCAATATGATAACAAATGAAAAAAAAAACCATTCTTGATTAGTTTATCTTTTAATATATTTGTATTTGTTTATGTGTTAGGTGGATAAGTGACAATGAATTTACTGGACAAATACCAAATTTTATAGGAAACTTGACAAAGATGGTTGAATTGTAAGACTACTTTCTTTTTCTATGGTTCTA
>NW_003302127.1:1826-5491 GCF_000004255.2 Arabidopsis lyrata subsp. lyrata | reverse complement strand
CTTTAAAGTTTAAACCTATCTTGGATATGAAAATTGAGCTTTTTGGATTTTGTACTGTCGACCTTAACCGAAATCAAAACTTAAGGGTTATTTAATTGAGCTGAGAGGTGGAAGAAATCTGTAATAAAAAAACGAATAGGAAAGTGTATTTTTTTTATTAGTTTCGATTAAATTTGTTAATTAAGTGTTTTCGTTGTTATATATCTATACTAATATTTTTGCAGTCATTTTGGTGACGGATAAGTAAAAATACTCCCGGATTATTTGGATACCTGACCCGTTTCCAAATTGTGGTCATAAAAAGTTTGTAGGGTCGGGTTTCATATAACACAACTCATACAGCGGATATTCCATATTTAATAATTTAGATATTTAGAAGATTTGATTAAGATTTAGAATTATGATTCACCTATCATCTTTATTTGATTTGTTTTTAACTGTTTTGAATCATCATATAATACATAAAGTAAAAAAAAAAATCAATTTTTTTTTCTGCATATACTGTGATTCGAAATTTTAAAAACGGACATATATTATCCAATTGAAGAAAATGTGTGTTCAACGTACTACATCGATTAAAATATTTAGACAATGATTCAGAATTATATCATAAATATGATCAACATTAATAAAATAAATGAGTTTTTTGGCTGGACGGGGTTGACGGGACGGGTTTTTGAATCAACAATAATAAAAAGATTAAAATATCATTAATCCGCCTCTTTAATTTAAATCCTTAATTTTTTTTTAATACCACCAATATTAGACATCAAATCAGTCTAATTTAGAAAAGATTATATAAAATCAAAAATTGTCCCGTGGTATAATGTTACTTAATAACGATTGTAAACTATAAAATATAAATATCTTTGAAAATGATACAATTTACAAATTTTTATCTATAATAAATAATCGTTAAATTTTTTTAAATTACTACTTTTGAAAACAAATTACGGGACGAGTTAAGAAATTACAGGACGGGTTATATGGTGGACGAGTTTGAATCAACATTTATAAAATTTTAAAATATCATTAACATATCGCTTTAATACAGATTCAATCCTTAGTTCATTAAAATATAAATGTCTTAGAGAATGATACAATTTATAAACTTTATATATATAAAAAATCATTAAATTTTAAAATCACTACTTTGAGAAAACAAATCACGGGACGGGTTAAGAAATTATAGGACGGGTTATATTTCGGACGGATTTATATGGCGAATGGATTTGAATCAATATTTATAAAATTTTAATATATCATTAATATGCCGCTTTAATACGAGTTAAATCCTCAGTTTATTATTGTTCCGTGAACTCGTGATATATCGTTACTTGATAATAATTATAAACTATAAAACATAAATATTTTATAAGGAGATACAATTTATAAAATTTTATATATACTAACTTTAAAAAATAAATCATCCCGCGGTGTACCACGGGTTAAAATCTAGTATATATATATTCATTCACAGAAGTGGGAGAAAATCGATAATCACATAAGCAAAGAAAGAGTTTTGAGATTAACCTAACTTATTTATTACGTTACGTTGATACTCTGTTAAGACTTGAAACAATGACGAAGATGTCCAATCTTCCAAGGGATTTGGCGATAGAGGTGCTCTCTAGAATTCCGTTGACATCTCTGAGAATAATCGGATCTACTTGCAAAAAGTGGAACACTTTATCCAAAGATCACAACTTCGCTAAAAAACCACATTGGTCGACAAGGCACAGTTTCATGAAAGGGACCAGAGTCTCTACCAGTCATGATCGTGGCTCCATCGGGTTTATTTGATGCGCGTCAATCTTCACAACAACGTTGAATCATGTATAAAGCGTGAAGCTAAACTTATTAGCCTAGACGATTCAGTTGAAGTAGATGTAACTCGAGTTGTTCACTGCGACGGTTTATTGTTATGCATCACTAAAGACTACACTAAGTTCGTGGTTTGTAACCCGTATTTGGGGCAAACCCGGTGGATCGTGGTTTGAAACCCGTACTGGGAGCAAACTCGGTGGATCGAGTCCCCACATAAATTCAACAGATTTGACTTGTATACGAATGCTCTCGGATACGACAAGAGTAGCAAATCCTACAAAATCTTGATATTTGTTGATTTCTTTTATCCCCCTGCTACTTTTGTTGAGTACAAAATCTATGACTTTAACTCTGATTCATGGAGGGTTATCGATGTCACTCCAGACTGGACTATGTATTTTTATGACCGTGGCGTCTCTCTCAAGGGAAATACATTGGTTTGCTAAAGACCAGCTTTTAGAAGAAAGTACTTTCTTAATCTGTTTTGATTTTACAAGCGAGAGATTTGGACCGCATTTGTCTATGCCGTATGAGTTGTATTTTGAAGGTACTGCGAGTCTATCTAGTGTCAAAGAAGAGCAGCTTGCAGTTTTGTTTCAACGTTGGGATACATTAGAGATAGAAATATGGATTACGACTAAGATTGAGCCCAACGCGGTGTCTTGGAACAGCAAGGTGTTCTTAGCCGTGAATATGAGATCATTCACTTGCTTTGACTTTCAGTTTTTGCTCACACATGCGAGTTTCTTCATTGACAAGGAGAAGAAAGTCGCCGTAGTGTTTGATAAAAACAAAGAACGCAACGTAAACCCCACTCGCACCGTAGCTTACATCGTTGGAGTGGATGGATCCTTGAAAAAAGCCGATCTTGGAGAATATGGAGACAAACATTGTTATCCACTTGTGTGCTCTTATGTTCCAAGTTTAGTTCAACTTAATTAGTCCATTTTACAATAACTATAATCTATTTCTTGCATATTTACTTCTTGTTTTCTCTTTTTTTTTTTATCTTCTTTGAGCAAGATTATTAATTAAATTAAAACCATGCATATGAGAAAAATATATCAGAAACAAAACCATGCATATGAAAAGAAAAGAAAAACTAGTAAAACAAAAACAAAAGATTTATTTATTTATTTATTTTTTTGACAGCAAAACAAAAGATTTATATACTATCATCTTTCACAATTCCCAAATTCAGTTGAACACAAGTAAAAAAACAAAGACATCAACAAAAGAGTAAATAAGGGAGAGCAAAAGAAAAAAAATGAAAAAAGGAAATAAGGTATTTTATTGCCAAATTTTGAACTACGTGACCAGTTATTAGTAGGCCTGTAAACGGAGCGGATGTCCGGTTTTTTTTAAGATATATGTATATGTATCCGTATTATCCACCAATTTAGTATCCGCATTTGGATTTGGAAATTATGAATATTCGGTATCCGGTGAATATTCGGAAATAGTGTTTATAAAATCCTAAATTCATTAATATCATACATAAAAAGTTTAAAAAATTCATAAAATAGCTAAAAGTTGATTCAAAATATAAAATATTACAAAAACAAAGAATTTATTAAAGTAGCAAAAAGTTGAAAAGATTCAAGTGATGTTCTTAAACAAAAAAAAAAGACGTTAATCAACTTCTTAGATTCTTCTAAGAATTATTTTTATTTTCTGTCATATGATTTATTTATTAACATTGAAAAAAAATAAAAACAATTTAAAATGTTGGGCTTACAAGATTTTTTGGGCTTTAACACTTGAAGAATGGAGTCATAAGGCCTTCGAGTAACAAAATTTTTTATGGGCGTAGACATACCCCGGATATCCGTTATCCA
>NW_003302127.1:0-1451 GCF_000004255.2 Arabidopsis lyrata subsp. lyrata | reverse complement strand
GTAGATTCATGGCAAATTTTTTGTTCTTTTAAATGTTTGAAGGTTTTTGTAAGGCCAATTTCAGAAATACTACACTTAAGTTTTGGTTTCCAAGAATAATACACTTAAGTTTTAGTTTTCCAAATATACCAATTAAGTTTTAATTGTCCAGAAACACCATATAACTATAAAAAATTTGGCTCTGTTTTTTCGTTGCAGTGAATGCTTGGTTGCCTCCAGAGCTTGATCACAAAGTGGATATCTTACTTTCAGTTGTTGGAAAGTTTGGCTACCAGGTTGAATTTGCAAAGAGCTAGAAATGGAATAATGACCCTTGTGAAAGGCTTGTAGTACAACCCGTAAGGATGATATCCCATTTATCTCCAAGAACCTGACATGAACCACCTTTCCACGGTTCGCCGAACTCATCTCTCTCTTGGTGATTGATCTTTTTCATAATCGTCTTAATGGCACTATTCCGTTCGAGCTCATCAAGTTGAATCTGACCAATCTGGATGTTTCTTTCAATCAACTTCATGGAAAAGTTGGACATTGTAAGAGCATAATTGTAGACAGATAAAGGAAATCCAAACATCGAATAAAAACCGAATAACTTAAACAATATATAATTAAGAATTTTCAATAACAAAGATATTGTTGGAGTTTATATATATATACATATATATATATATATATATAATGTTAACTCAGCCTCTAAAATATAAAACTAATTTTTTTAATTTGTATGAATTTATAGTGACTACACATCTATCAATATCTTATAATTTAAAATTTTAAATAATCAAAAATAAATAAACTGACCAAAAGTAAGCAAAAAATAAGCAAAAAATGATATAACTTTTGATATATATTATTAGTAATCAACAATTAATAGTGTTTTTGAATCACAAACAATTATTAGTGTTTATATCTTGATATATATAATAGAATTAAATATAAAAAATCTATATATTTAAACCAACAATATATTAGCAACGCCCCGACCGCCACTGTCTATGGGTTCCCACGTCCAGTCTCGGTCTTTAGGCCCATCTTCTTTGTTTTGTCGTACTCTTGATTTTATGACATATTCATGCTTACTCGTTTCTTTCATATTAGCAACGCCCCGACCGCCACTGTCCGTGGGCTCCCCACGTCCAGTTTCGGTCTTTAGGCTCATCTTCTTTGTTTTGTCGTACTCTTGATTTTATGACATATTCATGCTTACTCGTTTCTTTCATATTTGTAATGCCACGACCGCCACTGTCTGTGGGTTCCTACGTCCAGTTTCGTTCTTTGAGCACATCTTCTTGGTTTTGTAGTACTCTTGGTTTTATGACATATTCACGCTTCCTCGTTTCTTTCATATTTGTAACGCTCCGACCGCCACTGTCTGTGGGTTCCCCACGTCCAGTTTCGGACTTTAATTTGGGCCCATCTTCCTGGTTTTTGTTGTATTCTTGATTTTATGA
>NW_003302128.1:0-5118 GCF_000004255.2 Arabidopsis lyrata subsp. lyrata | reverse complement strand
AAAAAAGAAGGGATTACCAAATAACCCCCTAGACGGCAGTGTCAGCAAAACACGGCGCAACTCCTGTCTTTGATCTTCGCCTAGGGGTACAGTTCACATCGCCTCGTGATACAGGCCACTCAGCGCCCTGTCCTGAACCAATCACACCAGTCACCCGAGGTGAAGTCTCAGTCACCCCGAGGCGAAGTCTTCAGAGTGACCCGAGGCGAAGTCTTCAGAGTCACCCGAGGTGAAGTCTTCAGAGTGACCCGAGGTGAAGTCTTCAGAGTGACCCGAGGCGAAGTCTTCAGAGTGACCTGAGGTGAAGTCTTCAGAGTGACCCGAGGTGAAATCTTCAGAGTCACCCGAGGTGAAATCTTCATCATCACCCGAAGCAAAGACTTAGTGAATAAATACCTTTCAAGTATCTTAACAGCATTTCCGAAAAAGAAGGATCATTTCTGAAATACTCGGAAATGATAAAGAAGAATCTCGAAGGATCGAATCAAATCAGGAAAACTTCCGGATGCTCCGAAGAATAAGGAAAGTATCCTTATCTGCGATATTCTAATCCGACTTCAAGATAAATGGAAATCTTCCGAGAATATCGCTGGAGAGGCGGTTTATCACCCCTATATAAAGAGACTCAAGGCTCTCGCAGAAGCGGAAGCAACATCGCTCTAGAATTTACACTAAAAAAAGCTCTCACAGCACAAACATCTTTTTCTTTACGATCAAACTCTTGTACGATCAAAGTTATCTTTTCCTTAATAATATCAAGAACACCATCTTTGGTATCAATTGATTCTGTCGTTCTTTGAGAATTCTCGCAAATCGTATCCCTAAATTAAAACCCTAGACAAATCTCGATTGTGTTAGTTTCGACTTCCACAGTTTGGCGCCGTCTGTGGGGATACTTTAGAATTCTCTTACCCTAAGACGCAGAACTCGATTACCGAAAAGGACGATGAACAAAGACGGTCGTCAGACACCACCAGCCGGAGGAGGAAACCCTAACCCTCCGAACCCTCAGAATCCTCAAGCCGATCCGACGATCATAGCGACTCTAGCCGAACTGAAAGATCTGATGGTTAAATTTCAGAAGAAAGCTGACGACCAAGAGAAAGCTAACAAAACCTTGGCGCAGCGAGTCGACGAAATCGCAACACGTGGGCAACAAAAAACCACGCGTTTCCAGACTCGGCTGCCACGAGCTCGGAGGGACTTGCCTGGCATCAACCCAACAAGACTCACGTTCGCGACGCCAACCGACAACACCAGAGTCGCAACCCAAGCCGACCCTGCCAGACGCAGTGGACTTGACGGACGAGCCAGATGATCTGCAAGATGAGCGTACCCGAGCCGGAGCTAACTCCGCCGAGCGAACAGATCTCACTGACGATGAAGAAACTGAGGAGAACATAAGATGGGCCGAAGAATCCGAAAGGGAGGACGAGCTCAGCAAGATCCGAGCCTCCCTAGCCAAGGCGGAAGCTGATATGAAGCTCATCAAAACCCAGATACATAGCGTTTCATCCTCTGCACCAAACATCGACCGAATTTTAGAAGAATCTCGGAATACGCCCTTCACCAAAAGAATTTCCGAAACGACGATGTCCAATCTGGGGAAGTTCAAAATCGACTCCTACAACGGATCAACCGACCCGAAGTGTCACATTAAATCTTTCGTGATATCCGTAGCCTGAGCCAGGTTCAAGCCCGGGGAGAAGGATGCAGGTCTATGCTTGCTGTTCGTGGAACACCTCAAAGGACCCGCATTAGAGTGGTTTTCTAAATTGGAACGAAACTCGATTGACAGTTTCGACGAGCTGTCGACACTATTCCTCAAACAATACTCCGTCCTCATCGACCCCGGAACCTCCGACGCGGATCTGTGGTCCCTATCTCAACAGCCCACCGAACCGTTGAGAGATTTCCTCACAACCTTCAAATCGACGCTAGCCAAGGTCGAAGGAATTACAGATGTAGCCGCTCTTTCGGCTTTGAAGAAAGCTCTCTGGTACAAGTCAGAATTCAGGAAAGAGTTGAACCTGTCTAAACCAACAACAATTCGCGACGCGCTGCATCGAGCCTCGGATTTCGTCGCCCACGAAGAAGAGATGGCGCTGCTAGCAAAGAGGCATGAGCCAACGAAACAGGCGCCCCGAGCCGAGAAAACCGAGAAAGCCCAAAGAGGACCGCTGAGCCAGAAGAAGCCGGATCAGAGTGAAACGTACACACACCACGAGGGGCACGTTTTCTCAGGAGCCCACAACTATGAAGTCGATGTAGGCCGTGGGCGAGGAAGAGATTCATTCACTTGGACAAGATGTCAACCCCCAGGTGACGAAAAAGAATACTGCGAGCATCACAAGACCTTCGGGCATCACACTTCCAGATGCAGGAGCCTCAGAGCAATATTAGCGGCCAAATTTCTAGCCGGAGAGCTTGGGACGAACATAACCCTCAAAGACCTACAGCCAGAACAAGTTCAGCCCGAACAGGTGGACACAGCAAGGGGTCCCGAGCCAAGGGAGCCAGAGGCTCCGAAGAGAATCTGGGGAACACCCGACGAGGAGCATGACGGAACACGACAAAGAATCCACACGATAATGGGAGGATCAGCGTTTTGCCCCGACACCGTAGCCGCGCTCAAAGCCTATCAGAGACGAGCCGAAGCACCCAGCAACTGGTTAAGGCCATTCGACCAACCTAACGATGTAATCATGTTCGAAGAAAGTGAGACAAATGGGCTCGACAGGCCTCATAACGACCCTCTGGTCATCACGCTTGCCATCGGAGATCACGACGTATCAAGGGTGTTGATCGACACCGGCAGCACTATTAACGTAATTTTCCACGAGACGCTTCGGCAAATGAACATCAGCATGTCGCAAGTAAACCAGACTCCGAGGCCAGTACTTGGATTCTCTGGAGAAACCCTAATGACACTCGGAACTATTCAGATGCCAGTCCAGGCCAGTGGAATAACGAAGATAGTTGATTTCTCTGTCACAGATCAGCCGACCATCTACAACGCCATTATGGGCACCCCATGGTTAAACCTAATGCGAGCTGTCTCCTCGACATACCATCTCTGCTTGAAATTCCCGACGCCTAACGGTGTGAAAACGATATGGGGAAGCCAAAAGAATTCCAGGATGTGCTTCATGGCAGCACATATACTTCGAAACCTCGTCGCCGAATCTAAAGTCGAGGTCAATCATAAAAAGGCGAAGATTGGCCGAAGCAAGGAGAAGTACCTTGCTGAAAAGAAGGCGGCCGTAGAGAAGAAAGCTCTGGAAGCCGTTCTCGGAAATCTTGCTCCTCCCAAAGCGACTGATGAGCCTGAGGTGGAGATGACGAATCCTAGCCCCATTGCCGTCACAACCGGTCCCGACGAGGCCGAGACTATCTCAGTTGTGGAAACACCTCAGGAAATACTACCGCTAAAAACCTAAGGTACGCGTAAGCTTGAACTACGGGGTGGCTTGATCCCCGAAAAGAGTACGTAGGCAGCTCGTCCTCGGACGAGTTCAGCTACCTCCCCTTATCAAAAAGGGGGGGGGGGGAAGAGAGTGGGGTCCGTATATCCATACTCCCACTCAAACTTTATCAATTCTACGTTTCCTATACTCCTATTCAAATTTTATCAAACTATATTTCTAAGTATACACTTTGGGTTTTACTAAACCTACCTCGATCTTCACTCCAAACAATTTACCTCGGGAACCTGCTATGGTCATTCCCCTCACTTTTAAATTTTTCGGTTCGTTTGGGCGATGGCCACGCCCGCGAACTAAATTCATCTACACCTCCACGGTTACAGCGCTATATAAGCATTCGAGACAATCTGGTCGAAGATATCCGACCAAAGATGAAATTGTCTTCAGAAACCCCAGTAAAATCTTAACATTGGTGCCCCAGTTCGCTTCTAAGCACTGGTTATCGATTGAATCGAATCGGGTCGCGACCGTGAACGTTCAAATCTTTCGGCTAAAACCCAGTTTATCTTAACACTGGTACCTATCTTTCGCTCCGGCTGCTAAAACCCAGTTTATCTTAACACTGGTACCTATCTTTCGCTCCGACTACTAAAACCCAGTTTATCTTAACACTGGTATCTATCTTTCGCTCCGGCTACATAATTCTTTTTTACTTAGGACAAAAAGATGTTTCGATACGGAAACTATTCAAAATCATTGTATTCTCTTCGAAGACAAGGATCTTTGAAAATAGCGTTTGTATTTACTTTGCAAAAATACAACGACAAAGTCATCCATGCACAATCTTACACTACAACCAAAAAAGAAGAAAAAGGACGGTTCTAAGAGTGCCGCCTCAGGTTCACTGGCGACTCGAAGCAGAAGTTAACAGCTCGGTCTGCTCGTTCATGAAGCTCGTTACACTTGATCCCTAAGTCGGTGACACCTACTTCAACAGCGTTGCCTTTAATCGATCTATTTCCGAGGTTTTCGTGGATAGAGTCCGGAGACCCTGGGAAAACCTTCAGATCCTCCTGTAGCTCGAGAACAAAGTCTGATGTATTCAGCCTCAGCATCGGCGTACTCCGCTTTTCCACTTCAGCACTTCTTCCTTCTCATCCTTAATCTTCTTACCGCTCTCCAGCTCGGCGATCAACTCATCATACGCTTTCTCCTGCATAAAGTGCATGTATCGGTCTCACACTTGGTCAAATAGAGCGACTTTCACCTCGGCCACCTTGACTTCCTGGGTAAATTCGGCGGCGACCACCCTCTTCGCGGCCTTCTTTGCACAAGCCACCTCAGTCTCCCAAAGAGATGTGAACCGTCAGGGATGAAGCACCAAGAATGGTAAACGGCTCGGTCGACTCATTCATGAAGCTCGTCACACTTGCTCCCCACGTCAACGAGCTGGGGGGCTAACTATTGGGGTCGGATTTCACCCATATCTTGAGACCGAGCCAAACATCGATAGGAGAAACAACTCGGCATATGTTCTCTCTACTCCGTTGCTTCGGAGACTTCCTAATCGCCTCAGGAGATATTCACACCGGCCTAGAGCACTCTTAGTCTTGCCTCGGGACACGTTCATCACCACGAGATGCAGCTCGCCACCTCGGGTACAATTAACTATCATTACACTGGTAACGTAGCG
>NW_003302129.1:0-5121 GCF_000004255.2 Arabidopsis lyrata subsp. lyrata | reverse complement strand
AGACCTAGATCATCCTCCTCCTCCTCGGTCATGATTCCATGATCACACTTTATCTTTACGCTGCACCAAGAAAAAAGATACATAAGTATTTCAATAAATACTTAGTGAGGCGATACTCCCATCTACGAGCTATACATAAAAGCAACTAAGATCACAATTCAACATATAATTCATGAAAACAAACCAAACCAACGACAAATCATTCAATAACACAACCATTTCACTGATTTTAATTCTGGATCTATCAAAAATCCAACCTACACATCACAACAAAAAATCACATAATCCCAATTGCTTAGATACGCCCATGTTCACGCACTCACCTCAGCTTAGGATGATTTTTGAACAATAACAACACCATACAACCACAATTGACTTCTTCCTCACGTCAACAGTATCTCAAATCACCCTAATTGCCAACCACAACGATAAAAACATCAATTAAACCCAACTGTAAAATTCTGGGAAAATCACAGAATTATCAACCTGAAAGATTGGACCACGAAACAACATCTAACCGTCCACTTTCAAATCCCACCGTTGAAAACCTTTACCTAGGTGTCCTGAAGCTACTCTCAAAATTTCGTGACGATCAAACAAAGTATTTCCTCGCAATCTCTCTTTGAATACACAATGGTCTAAATCGCGTTTGAAACAGAAGAGCTCACGAAAATAGAGATAACTCTTTGAATATTGACCCAAATCAATAGTCGCAAAAGGCTACAACTAGATATAAGTCTTACCTACGATCCCTGAAAATTTCGTCACCTTTACAAACGATTTGATACACCGAAACTCTGTTCTACCAAAACGTGTCATGTCTGCCTCTGTTAATCTTCACCAAACTTCAACATCTCCCTCTTTCTCACACAAAAATAAGCTCTCTTTCTCTCCTTTTCTTTTGCAGTTCATGAGACAGGAGATGAAGTGAAGGTGGCGTCAACTTGATAAGGAGAAAAAGAAATAGGACTTTTTGGTTTAATTTGATTAAACCATGATTTTACTAAACTAGAAATTAATTAAATCCCTCGTTGGTTTAATTCATAACTTAACCAGCTTAGTAAACCATTCAGAATTGAACCGACTTCATTCCAATTACCGATATAAACACAACTATTTTATTCTTTTTGGAACACGGGTGTTACAATTCTCCCCCACTTACAGAGATTTGTCCTTGAATCTTAGGACACTATCCATTCTGTAATAACTCCAACACTCATCGTCGCAACGACTTACTCGTCCCTTGACCCACCTAGCCAACATAATCCGATCACAAGGTCAAACACTAACGACCTCCGAGGTTTCCATCCATTCATTATGCTTTAGACTCCCATCATAGACTCATTGCTCACAACTCACCTCATACCCCTCCACTCTCAGACGCAAAGTCATTCGAGTTCTGGGTACCCCATACCACTCCCACTCTCAGGCCACAAAGTCCCTCGAGTTGTCGGTATCACACTCATACCACTCTTACTCTGGACCATACGACCTTACGAGCTCTGGGTTTCATACTCATACCACTCTCACTCTGGGTCATATAATCTTACGAGCTTTGGGTATCATACATGTACCACTCACACTTTGGCTATATAACCTTACGAGCTCTCGGTACTAGGGAAACTATTCATTCCCTAATGAGTTGTCCAATACCAAACCGTCCTCCGAGCAATCATGTCTATGTGTCTAAAAGCAACTCTGACCAATACTACCTCACACGTGGTTCGCATTCACATTGCAATGTCATACTCACCATCCATATTCCCACTTTGGAATATAGTCTCAACAATGATCACTCCTTCAGGCCATCTGAAACATCCTAGTCACGCAGGGTGTTCCACATACTCTCTTCCCGAGTATAAGTCAAGTTTTAAATTTTTCAATTTAAACCTCATGTTTTCTTTCAATTTTTCATGACATCAAAAGTCATCAATCCATAAGAAATACTCATCTTATTAAAACTCCAAAATGTATCAATCGTTACAATCTTAAATGAAAACACATAATGAAATCTCTGAAACTGGGACAATCGATGATAAGCTCAAGCCTCCGTCTGCTTCTAAAACCACTTCTTGAATTTTGCTTTCATCCTCGGCTCTGGTTCCCAAGTTTCCTCCTCAACACCATCACAATCCCATAAAACCTTGATCACCGGAGTCTTCTTCCAACGATCCTGCCTAACCTTCCTCTCGAGAACCCTCACTGGCCTCGCCTCCAAGGTCATGTTGGGCTGAAGATCTGCGAGAATCTTAGCCAACACCTCATCATCCTTATGCAAGCACTTCTTCAACATCGACACATGGAAAACCTTATGAAATGCCTGCATAACCTTTAGTAATTCTAACCGATAAGCAACTGGTCCAACTTGCTCAACAATCCTAAATGGAACCATATACCTCGGACTCAACTTGTTCTCGATAATGGACCTGTTAGGACCCCTCAGCATCGCCATCTTGAGATAGACTCTATCTCCCACCTCAAACTCAAGCTCTCTCCTCCTCTTATCAGCATAACTCTTTTGCCGATCCTGAGCTTCTTCATGTTCAGCTTAAAACCCCAAATCTTCTCAGAGGTCTTCTTTACAAAACCTTCATCATAAAGACTCATCTCCCACACTTGGGTCTAGCATAAAGGTGTACGACATGGCCTCCCATACAACGCCTCAAAAGGAGCCATCCCAATACTCGCCTGATAGCTATTATTATAAGAAAACTCCACCAAGCCCTGATGATACGCCCAATGACCACCCCAAGCCAATACACACATCCTCATCAAATCCACAAGAGTCTTAATGGTTCTCTTAGATTGTCCATCCGTCTGAGGATGATAAGCCGTACTCAGATGCACATAAGTGCCCATCTCCGCTTGGAACGCCCTCCAGAAGCTGAAGTGAACTTAGGATCTCGGTCTGACACTTCACTCACTAGTACTCCATGACGTCTCACTACCTCCTGCACATACTTCTTAGCCAAAACCTCCGCCCCATCGGTCTTCTTAATGGCCAAAAACTGCGCTCACTTTGTCAGACGATCAACAATAACCCATATTAGGAAACCCCACCACGAAATCTATCGTAATCATAATTGACTTCGTCCGAGAAGTAGGAAACCCCACCACAAAATCTATCGTAATCATATCCCACTTCCACTCTAGAAGGGGTAAACTCTACAATAAACCTCCTGGATTCCGGTGCTCAGCCTTCACTAACTAACACACATTGCAAGCTGCAACCCAACTAGCAACATCCTTCTTCATCCCGACCTAGTGGTCATACTATTTCAGATCCCAGTACATCTTAATCGCCCCTGGATGAATCGAAAATTTGCTCGCATGAGCCTCACTCAAGATCTCTCGCCTTAAATTCTCGTCTCTAGGCACGCATACTCGTCTGTGCACTAGAATCGTCCCATTAGCAGAGACCTGTTACTCATAACCCTCAACCTTGGAATCCTTTATCTGTACCTCAGAAGATCTGCATGATTAGCGGCTTCTAAACCAAATGGTTCCTGTGAAGTAGTACATAATCTCAACGTACTGATCTCATATACCAATGACTCATTGTAACACTCCTGAGCCGAAGCCACTCCCTTCCAGCTTAAAGCATCAGCAAATAAATTAGCTTTTCCGGGATAGTAAGCTATCTCCAGATCATAATCTGCCACCAACTCCATCCATCTCCGCTGTCTCAGATTCAGCTCTAGCTGAGTAAAGATGTACTTCAAGCTCTTGTGATCTGTAAACACCTGAAGCTTCCCGCCATAAAGATAAGATCTCCAAATCTTCAAGGCAAAAACAGCAGCAGCCATCTCAAGATCATGGGTAGGATAGGTGCCCTCATGTTTCCTCAACTGCCGTGAAGCATAAGCAATCACCTTCCCATGCTGCATTAACACATATACAAGACCCACTCTCGATGCATCTGTATACACCGCATATGGCTCGCCCTGCTCTGGCAACACTAAAACTGGTGTGCTCGTCAACATCGCCTTAAGCTTCACGAAACTCTCCTCACACTCTGGAGACCACACATAGGGAACATCCTTCCCTGTCAGCTTCGTCATAGCTTGAGCCATACTCGTGACACCCTTGACGAATCTCCGATAACACCTCGCTAAGCCAAGAAAACTTTTGATCTCAGTAGCATTCCTCGGCCTTGGCCATTCCCTGATAGCCTAAATCTTCTCTGGATCAACAGACACCCCAGCCGCTGAAATAATGTGTCCTAGGAACCTAATCTCTCGCTGCCAGAAACTGCACTTGCTCAACATAGCGAACAGCTTCTGCTCCGGCAGCTTCTCTAGAACAACTCTCAAGTGTACCTCATGCTCCTCAGAACTTTTAGAATACACCAGAACGTTGTCAATAAAGATTATCACAAACTCACCAAAGTACTCCTGAAACACACCATTCATCAACCTCATAAATGTTGCTGGTGCATTAGTCAATCCAAACAGCATCACCACGAACTCTTACTGTTCATATCTCGTCCGAAACGCTGTCTTTCGAACATCTGCCTCATCAATCGGAATCTGGTGATAACCTGACGCCTAATCGATATTGGAGAACCAAGTAGCCCCTCTCAGCTGATCCAATAACTCAACAATCCATGGTAAAGGGTACTTTTTCTTCACTATAACTTGGTTAAGTCCCCGGGAATCAATGCATAATCGAAAACTTCCATCCTTCTTCTTCACAATTAACACCGGAGCTCCCCACGGTGAACTACTCGGCCAGATAAAACCCTTACCCAGCAACTCCTCCAACTGTTTCTTCAGATTTGCCATCTCTGCTGGAGCCATTCTGTAAGGTGTCTTAGATATTGGCATTGTTACAGGTTCCAACTCAATCGTAAAAGGATTTGACAGTGGCGGCGGTAACCTCTGCAACGATTGAAACACATCCTCGAGTTCTTGAACTACCCGAATATCTCCAACCCCAACTGCTCCAACTGTCTATGGAGTCATGATTGAAGCTAGATAGGCCTCACAACCTTTTTTGATCTTCTCTGCCTGCACGGCTGAGATAACGAGACTCCCAAAAGTTAGCCTCACACCCTGATAGACCAACCTTTTCTTCTCCCTCTCGAACACGACACGCCCCGGTGACAATCCAGATGTACCA
>NW_003302130.1:0-5128 GCF_000004255.2 Arabidopsis lyrata subsp. lyrata | reverse complement strand
AAAAAAGAAGAGAAGAAGAGAAAAAGAAGAGAAGAAAAAAAGAGAAAGAAAAGGTAGAGGTAGACTTCAGTTATCTCGAGACTGAGCTGGTCCCTGCCATATGGGTGGTATTTAAATCATTGAGTCTATAAATTCTATTTGTTGTTTAATTGTACTACATTCATGTATAGGAAAGGGACATTGATTATTTAGACTGTTAGATTTATATAGATAATATACAGTACTAGATTATATAAGAGCTTGTTGTAGCCAAGTTTTTATACAATTACTATATTTAAGTAAACGTTTGCAAATCAAAATGATGTTAATCGAAAATTACTTTGGATTATTTCTTTGTTAAAATAATAGCGATTAGTTATTCTACTTTTTATTTTAATCAATGGACTACGACACTTCCATGAAGAAATTGGAGTTATGTGTCAAAGACAATTAAGGCTGCCACTACAAAATGAAAGTTTGAATTTAAAAAGCGATGAATCTCTCTACTTGTCAAGAAACAAATAAAACATGATGTCCATTGAGCATGGGCAAAATAGTATCGTGTGACTGATATTGTTTGTTTCCATCCACTAAACTCCATTTTCCATAAATTTACATGTATAATAAACTAAGTACTAAAGATGCAACTGTTACAAGAAGAACAAGCCAATCAAAAATATTTCTTACAAATGATTTTGGTCATCCACTCACCAGTCATTTAGTAATCCATAAATTGATAGTCACTAACAAAAAATTTGTGTTCCCATTTTCTTAATTTGGATCTACTGTAGCGTTTGACGTTCAGTTGCTCAGGCATGCGCGTGGATGGTTTAGAAGATTATTTGGGAGCAATGAGACTTTTTACATCACTTTAAAGAAGTCAAATTGGTTTGGTCATGACATGACCAATCCAACGGCAACACAAAGCATTGGAGTGATGATGACCAACGGTCGAGATCTATTCCAAAGTCACTGTCCATTGAACTGATGACCAAACGAACCAGAGGGGCTCATTGAGTGTAGTAGGTAAAAAAGCCCATTCTCTTCATAAAAAGTTAAAGATTTAAACTAATTGGAGTTTTTTTGTTCCATTTAATGAGACTTATTTTTAATAATGAGAAACCAAATAGAATTAAACTCAAAACATTCGCATATCGTATCCCTCTGTTTCACAAAGAGTGTCACTTTAACATTTTTCACACAAATTAAGAAAAGTAAACAAATTTCATTTATACCCCTTATTAATACACTAAATAATACTCTCTTTCTAATTAATAAGCTAAAATAGTAGAGATAAAAAAGAGAATTAATATTTAAAACTACATTGAAACACAAAACGACATTTTTTGTGAAACGAGATTAAAACCTTAAAACGACACTCTTTGTGAAACGGAGGGAGTATTAGTTTGTTTCAGCATTGTCACCATCTAATCATAAACCCATGTTTACATCCGATAAAATTTGTGAAAATTGTAGAACCAAAAAAGAAAACAATTTAGTCTGTTTGTTGCTTTAGTCTCTTAGTTCTACTATTAAATGTCAAAACAAATTTCTATACAATGGTTACAAATAGTATCCGTCACAAATTTTTGTGTAACAACTATATTTCTCAATAAACTATGTTGCACAACTTTTATATTTGCTATATAATCATAGGTAATTCGTTCCCAAAAAGTAAATTTTTACTTTATAGAATTTTTTGATTTCAAAGAAGCTTTTTGGAGGTTCTAACTTCTAAGTATACTTATTGATACCATTAATGGAATCAATTTTAATACGCTGCATAACTGAAAATTAAAAGTATCCAAGATCTTGCAGATACAAAAGAAATCATATCAAATGCGAATAATCAAGATTTAAATTGAAATTGAAAGTACAAAAGTATTAAAAGTCTTCATGGTTAAAACCAAATTCGAGATTAATTCCATGTCACCGCATGGCAAGAAACAAAAAGCTTTTTTTTTTTTTTTTTTTTTGGGTTGGAAAGTCGAAATGTGAAAATTAGTCAGCCGAATGAGAGCATTAAAAGCATTTTTGCAAAGGAAGTTAAGAGTGATAATAAAGTTATTTGTAATAAAATAAAATAAAAAAGATGTGAAGAAGCTATGACTTGGACAAGAATGAGCCACATGTGACCAGCTTTTGGAGATTTTGTTATTCCCCAAAGGATCTTTTGGACCATAACATCCCTCCTTTCTTCATCCACCAAATGTCGGCGAGATCAATTTTTTTTTCTTTTTCTTTTTAATTAAATTGCATTATATTAACAGTACTTTGCTTTCTAATTTTATAATTACTATTAATCACTTATAATATTGGACACGATAACATCGTTGTCTTATTTGTTGCATGACGTTTTTGCTTATATAATTTTTAGTAGTATTTTTTTTTTTCTTTTCTTTTCAAGGTAAATTATACAAGTACGTCTTAAGTACTGTTGATTTTAATAGAGATAGTGATAAAACTTTAACTTGACTAGAAATTCATCTAAAGACAAGAATATAAATTCCAAATTAAAGATATCTAAAACCATGGAAATTGAGTATAGTATCACCAAAAATATCCTAATTAGGGTTTCATTTTGTTGCTAAAACTTGGCTAAAAGGATCTTTGTCTCGTACAATGTTCTCTTAATTTTATTAATAGAAATGAAGACATTGGTTCTAAGGATAACAACGCAAACAACTCCACTAACCGAACCATAGTGGTGAATAAGAGAAGCTGATTCTTTAAACCGGACTAAGTAAAAACCATCTTCAACCAACTCATAGAGGACCAGACAACTAGCTACTTCTTGTGTCTTTTCACAATGGCATATGCATCTTCACCCACAGTTCATCTGTTGCTTCCAAAAACTTTTACCGACAGGAATACACAGAAACATTGACTCATAAAGATTGTAGAATCATTGTGTGGGGGAAACAACAAAAAAGAAAGAAGAAAGACTGATATAAAAGGTGTGTGTAGGAGAGATTTAACCTTTATTCTTTTTGTTTTCTTTTCTTTCATATTGTGAAGCCAGCGTAAGAGTTTTTTATTTTTTTTGCTACCCATCTTCATCAGAGGATACCTTAGAAAGATTAAGAAGAAAGGTCCAAGGAAACAGTCAACAACAAATATATTCTAAACTGTTATATTCCTTAATCCTAATCCAGATAGCACCAAAGAGGGTTTAGATACCTCAACATCTTCGAATCGGGGCTTCGACGAGTTGAATTTCTCTCTTTCTCAATTCCAAGTCCCACCTGAAAGCATCAGTAGATTTACTACCTCAAGATTATGCTTTGATTCCTTCTTATCAGAACCATAATAGGAAATTTCGAAAACCAATGTACACGTGCTCTACTAACATAACAGACACAAGAATAGAGATTTGGTTTGGACAGAAACAACATGAATATAGGGGAAAAAAACTCTATTACCTAGACAACATGAACTGAAACCAATTTTAAACAAACAATTAAGTATGGCTGCTTTCAAAACTCTAGCAAAGCAGCTCTAGAACTAAGGATAAATGTCTCCAGCAATTTTTGACGGGCCTATTGAGAAGATAAAACCCATTTGGGTATTGAACGAAAATGTTGTTTGTTGGGCAAGTCACAAAAGTTTACTAAACTATATAACTGTGTATCTATTAAAATGGGCCCAATTTTGGCCCAAATAACACAGAGTTGTACTCATTGAATTTATTGTGTAATGTGAAATTTATCAAGCAACATATTTATAAAAATATTATTTTTTTTGGTTTCCTTGAGTTATTTTTATATTTAGATGAATGTGTCTAGAGCAAGATGTTTCAATTGATAATCTAATCATTTAAAAACATTTTGTTGTTGACAAAAAAAAAGTTTTGACATATGTGGAACTGTGGAAGGGTCTAATTAATAACCATGGCAATTAAGATCTTCACATTAAAGTCGTGTTAGAAAAACTGCTTGTCTAGACACATAAAAAAGCATCTTAAACAATAAAACCACCACAGAATACGAGTTTACGACTATATATACATTGCTTTAATGTGTCTAAAATTCTGTTTAAAATTACATTGTTGGTTATCCTTTCTTTATCTAATCCCCTTGGCAAATAAAAATACCATAATACACTGGGAGCGCAATTATTACGTTCTAGATCGATTATTTTATTATATACTACTATCGTGTTTGTAGTCGACATTTATATTTATAATCAAGAATGTGGCAATTAATTAAGAATATCCATCTTTCTTTTTCTCCTTTTTTTTTTGTTAAGGAATATCCGAATCTAAATAACTGAAATGAAAGAGCACAAAATTTCCAATGCTTTTGGACCATGTTTGGATGGCATCGTAACATCCCCCAACGCAAACGTGTTTTATTCTATGGTTTCATAATTTTTTTTTGTCTCAAAGATGGTTTCAAACGCAAACTAGTATATCCGCATAAAACGCACAATCCAAGTCGTAGAGGTCACGTTTACCGCACCGACATTGAAATTTCTTAGGCCTCATTTTACCTTATCTCCCCAAACTTGCGTGCTTGCACGAAACTGTCTATGTTCCATTTTTTTTCTTTTGGGGGAGAACAAAAAACCAAAATGGGTTTCGTGTGAATCATCATCACCTGTCTTATTATTGCCATATTTGAGTTATAAATAATTTACAAAGTCAAATGTTTTTTTTTTTTAGCTTTTCTGTACAATGTCAGCTAACAATAACAATAACAACAACAAGAGCTGACGTTATTCACAAACATAAGAATCAAACAAATGGATTATTCAGAGTGCGCTTCGATCAGATATGAAGCGACAAATCTTTGGTTAGCCAAAAGTTTTCTCGGTGCTGTAGCACATGTACAAGAACCCATCTTCTTCTTTGAAAGTATTGTAGAGAGAGTCCATGCGACTAGCTGCAGTAACAAAAAGTGTTAATGGAAGCTTTGGAAAACTAGTAAAGTCTTTACATGGATGATGCTTCTTACCGGTTTGAGGAAGTGTGTTGTGTACGAAAACAAAGAGAGCTTTGGATCGATCTAAGTGCATCCTTTTGCTTAGCATATGAATGAAATGTCCAACAGTCATGTCTCGTGGGACCAAGTATCTGCAATAAACCAATGCGGGACACAGGTTAGAATAAGATTATTCATCTGCTTGACAGTGTACACTTGTTAGTTCC
>NW_003302131.1:0-5132 GCF_000004255.2 Arabidopsis lyrata subsp. lyrata | reverse complement strand
GAGGATCACTAAGTCTGGAAAGCCAGCAGCAATTTTAACTTCAGTGCTTAAGAAGAAGTAATAAAAATAAAAATAAACTCCACTATTTTATAAAACCAAACCGTATAATTTTATTTAATTATAAAATCTAAACTCTAAGTACTCTTTTATAAACTCAAACCGACATATAATTTTATTTAATTGTAAAATCCAAACCCTAAACCTCATCTATAAACCCAAATCGACATAGAATTTTGTTTAATTGTAAAATCTAAACCCTAATCACTCTTTTATAAACCCAAACCGACATATAATTAATTTCGTTTAATTGTACAATCTAAATCCTAATCCACATTTGTAAACCCAAACCAACATATAATTGTATCCTCTTATTATTAAAAGGGAAGTACAAATTGAAAAATAGTCTAAATTGTCATCAATTTCAATTTCAATTTTGGGATTAACAAAGGCTTAATCAAAATCGACAAAAGTAAATTAGTCTAAAATTTTCATTAAAACTTTAGGATCCGCGTGTTTATAAAATGGGTTTAGAGTGAATCAAATGTACCCAAATCCTTAAACAAATCAATAATCGGGTTTTAACATCTTCACAAAACAGAGATGCAATACTAACTAACCATTCAACATATTTGGTATATAATTTAAGGCATATTCAATCGCAATTATGAAATATATTTTCTAAATCTCGACTAATTGCTAAACAAATTTCAAAAAAAAATATGATCTAATCTAATCCTAACCATAAACTACTATTCAATATCCTAATTTCCCCTAAATTCGTGAATCATTAATAATGTTAACAATCAAGAAGATATTCAAGTTAATATATATATCCTATAGTTTTGGCTTTGGCTTCAAGATTTTCAAAAATTTATGAGCCAAAAACCTTATCATTCCTTTTTACTATAAATATCAAACGTCTCTATCAATTCTTACTCATCCAGCAACAAACGATTAATACCTCTTTTTTTCCAAGCCACAAACCACCGCGGGTTAAATCCTCTCTGCAACAAATCAGGATCGTCACCCTGCAAAGTTCACATCTGATCAGCATCTCAAATCAGCATTCAACAACATGTAACACTTTCAAATGATTCATGAGGGCTTTCTTGATACTAATAAGACATTTAGGGTTATTTTCATAATATTGTAATAGTTTGAAGGTTGCTTTGGAAAGTCACCTGAGAGACATGGAGGATGAGAGCGTGCGTAGTGAGACGCGATGGCGTGTGGATCCCAAACGAGCTTGCCACAACCAACGACAAGCGAATCTCGGGAGACGTAAGCCAATCTAAATTGAAGCTACATGTGACCACCGCCGCGAATGCACCGTCCATGTGAAGACACGTCCGCGAATGCACCGTCCATGTGAAGACACTTTTCTTTTCTCTTATTTATTTTGTGAATTGTATGATGAACAAATTTTTGATATTTATATTTCGACACCATGTTTTACCTTGGAATTTAGTTCATATAATATAGCAGAAGCTTGAAATTTTCTTTAACAAGAATTCATATTGTTAGTTTTTAAGTCTTAAAACTGTTGCTAAGTTATATCTGTCGTCACGATCTGAGCTTATTATAAAGACCATTCCGTTCAAAGCAAAAAAAAAAATATGTAGCAAGTGTGGAATAATACATAATAGTTTGATCATTTTTTAATAAATCTTAAATATCATCTCTTATATTATATGTAGGATGTACTTTGACAGTTTTTTTAAAGCCCGACAAAAATTGTAGGTTTTAAATCATTTTGGATATGTTTTACAAATTCTGTACAAAGGCTAACTAATTGGATTTGTCTTTCTTACTCCTTTTTCTTTTCTTTCCTAGAACATGTGAGAACTAGAAAAGGATAAACTCCTCATTTTGTAGTAGATGATTAGCATATAGATAGTGAGGCGATTCTCTGATTAGTTTGTTATGAAGGCTCGTCGTGTGAACTTACATCCTCAATAGTTTTTTTTTTCTGAGGTTCGAGTACTTCCTGGGAGGTGTTTGTGGATCATTCCAGGGGATGGAAACATGATTCACATCACCCGAATCTCGATAGATCCCAAAAGAAAAGGAGATGATGGTCTGACAAGTTTATCTAGTAAAAGTCCACGAAGAGAGCGAGACCGTGATCACCACTCTCTCCCATGACACCATGTCTATGGACGCCGACATATACCGCTACAGAAGCCATTCATTGCAGTTAACGATTGATAACGGCATGTCTATTTTGGTCTGGTCAACAAATTCCTATGTCTCAAACGTTAGTCAACGTTTAATTCATGTTTTAAATGCTCACATATGAAGTTGATGTTTAAAATGGCCATAATTTAAAAGTTTTTTTTTTTTTTTTTTATAATTGATAGCCCATCAGGCCTAATTGGCTAAACAGCCCAAACACACAATAAATAGAACCAAGATTGAATCAAAGAAGCCCAAGTTAATTAGCCCATGAAGAAAATGAAGTACCCAAATTGATCAATCGGAAATCACGAGGAGTAAGAGAGGAGACGAAGCGATGAAACAGAGAATGATGAGAGATGATCTGAGATTTTTAGGAGAGCCAAATTTGAAGCATCTGAGAAGCTTGGGGAGGGTTTGTGAGGCAGATACTAGCTATTCTGTTCCGGATTATTAGATCTGCATCTCGAATCAAAGTATCAATTGATTTGAAAGCGTTCCGATGGAGACGATTGTTACGCTCCGACCAAATGCAATAAATCGAAGCTTGCCATGCAATTAGCAGAAGTTTTCGTCTTGGCTTTGAGACAGAGTATGAGCTTAGCTGGGTGAGAAGTGTATCCCAACTTCGAGAGGATAGGTAGTTGCACTTGCTGGAGAGAAAATCCCAAATTGCACCTGAGAAGCTACAATCGAAGAACAAATGAGAGCGAGATTCTGGACTAGCACTACAGAGAAGGCACGACGGATCAGAGAAAGCGTTTCGAGAGGATAGGTAGTGCCTCTTAACAATCGTCTACATCGGAAGACCAGTTGCTTGACCAGAAGTAGTGCCTTCTTGTGAAAGGTAATCTCTGTAGTGCCTTCTTGTGAAAGGTAATCTCTGATTTTTCCAAGTGGAGACCAGTTGCTTGACCAGAAGTAGCAGTTCTCCCCCTTACCTACAGACTGTTTGATCCATGGGTAAGCTAAGTCTCGTAATTGTAACAACTGGTTAGCTAGCCAAGAGAATTTCTGTTTTGTATTAATAACCCAGAAGTTATTAATGTTTCCATCTAACACCTCTGTAGTATACCAGTGAGCCCAAACAGAACCAGGCCTGAAGAACAACAACCAAATCAGCTTTAGTGCAGAAGTAGTATTCCAGCTGGAAATGTCCTTCAACCCAAGACCCCCTTCTTCCTTGCTACGACACACATTCTCCCAAGAAACTTTAGCAGAGGTAAGCCCTTCAGTTTTACCCTTCCAAAGGAATTTAGCAGAGATGGAGTTAATTTCCGAAATGCATCCTTTAGGGAGAATGAAAGCATTTGACTAGAAGTTAATAATCCCAGCAATGACTGTTGAAAGCAGTTGCAACCTTCCTGCAAAAGATAAAGACCTGACTGTCCAAGAGTGAAGTTTGGATTTTATAGACTGAATAAGAGAAACACACTGCAGCAAGGAGATTTTCTTCGTGCAGAGGGGAACGCCAAGGTATCTGATCGGGAGTGAACCAATTGAGAGATTCATTGCTTGTTTGATTAGCTCTAACTCATGGGGCTTTAAACCTGCAGAGAACAGAGACGTCTTTTCGATGTTAACAGCAAGTCCAGATCTGTTTTCAAAATCCTTCAACACTTCCAAGATATTTGTTATGGAGTTAAGGGAGCCATCGGAGAAGATTAGCAGATCATCGGCAAAACAGAGGTGCGTAAGCCTTGTCTTTTTGCATTTAGGGTGGTAGTTGAATCTTCCTTCCACAGCAGCTCTATTAAGAGCTAGTGACAAACAATTCATGGAGAGGACAAAAAGATAAGGAGAAAGAGGGTCACCTTGCCTGAGCCCTCTTTTACCTTTGAAATAACCATGAGTAGTGCCATTAAACGAGACAGAGAAAGATGTTGTACAGATGCAAGCTTCTAGCCATCTTAAAAAAGTTTCAGGAATATGGAGACTCCGTAGGCATTGGAATATGAATTCCCACCTAATAGTATCAAAAGCTTTAGCAATATCAACCTTTAAAGTTATTCTCTTTGGTCCTCCATTCTTATGATAGCCTTGTACAATTTCTGAGGCCAATAGGGTATTCTCAATAAGTAGTCTGCCTTGAACAAAAGCTGTTTGGTTAGGGAGGATAACGACGGGGAGAATGACCTTTAATCTTTTCACAAGCAGCTTTGAAATTGATTTATAGGTAGTATTGCAGCAGGAAATTGGCCTATAATCAGAAATAGAAGTAGCTTCTGGTTTTTTAGGGACTAACGTCAGAATTGTTGCATTTGTGGCAGTTGGGAGGAACCCTGAAGAGAAGAATCTTTGAATGGCTGAAAGCACCTCATGACCAACTATTGGCCAAGCAGCTTTGAAGAACGAAGAAGTAAACCCATCAGGCCCAGGAGACTTGTTGGGGTTCAGCTTGAGTAGAGTCCTTGTGATTTCAGCAGTTGTAGGAAAGGAGGATAAGACTGATTTATGGTGCTCACAACAGTTAAAGCTTTGAAGCTCCAAAAACCAGGAGAAAGGAGAACTGATATGCATCAAATATTGAGGGGCAAGAAACTGCTGGAAATGAGAGACCGCAATATCACTCATTTCCTCCGGGTCAGAAGTAGATGAACCATTATCCAAGCATAAAGATCTGATGGAGTTGTAGGATGCTCTAGCCATGGCAACTCTGTAGAAGAAAGTAGTGTTCTGGTCCCCTAGGTGTAACCAATTGATTCTGGACTTCTGTTTGAAAAAAGACTCCTCAATTCCTCTGAGGAATAACCATTTAGAATGGAGGTCCCTTTCAGCTTGGAAAATGTCTGAGGATGGATTATCTATAGCTTGAACCTGCATAACTTTTAACAAACTGTTAGTAACACTCACTCTCCTCTGAATATCTGAAAAGCTCTCTTTGTTTAGTGATTTTAGTACTCTTTTAGAATTTTCAATTTGACCCCAACAGTTGGGGGATTAAATGATATTTTTCC
>NW_003302132.1:0-5140 GCF_000004255.2 Arabidopsis lyrata subsp. lyrata | reverse complement strand
TTTCCTAGTATAATAAATACCATTTATAAAGAAGAATGATATGAATTTTCATTGATATACACTCGATTTTGGTCACCTTTAATCTTTTGTCTAAACTAAGCATACTGATTCTTTAGTTAGAATCAACGGAACATGTTTTTGGCATATCAACCTCTGTAATGGACGAAGTAAAGTTTACATAATCAACTAAAAACAAACCAATCTAAAGATAAAAATTATTTATCAAGAGCATCATCACACATGATGGTACGAGACGGAAGACTGTTCTAAAGAAAGTTGAAGCAACTGACGTGAAACAGCCTACTACTAGGCCACAATAGCCGAAACCAAATCCTCCGCATGACAAAGCGCACTCCATTGCCCATCTAAGGCCTCTGCTTCTGTCATGAGCGGAGAACGTAGTCGAGGTTAAGCCTTGCTTCTTTTGTTAATGAATTTGCTCTTGTACTTCATATTTATAATAATATAAGGTAAATGTGCATAGGCTTGGTGAAAAAGACTCAAAGAGTTATTAGAACAGAAGTTGCTAGTATTGACCAAGCTTAATTATGTCTAACAATAAGGAGATGGGTCGATGAAAGTGGTGGATAGAAGTGTTGGTGGAACTAACAAAGAAGAGAACATTCGGGTGTAAGAGTTGATCAAGAAGAGGTGACCATACCGTCAACAAGCAAGTCAATGTGGCCTAGTATGTGCATAAGTGTTAAAGGCCGAGAGATATCAAAGCTTGAGGCCTTTATCAAGACAAGCCCAAGGAGAAGTCTTCTAGAAGGCGCTGGAACACACATATAGCCGTTTGTTGATAAGGAGTGACGCGGCATTGTCCTCCTAATACAAACAAACCGTACGGCTTACTCGTTGGACCACTTTGGCCGCCTCTCATCATTGTGTTGCCTCTAAACCTAGTTCTTACCTCTTTGGTATCTCCTATAAAAGGAAATGTAACGCAAATACTATTTATCAATTAATACAATCATCTTTCTCCTATTCTCTATTTAATCTTTCAGCAAAAACATCAACTCTCCTGTTCTTACAACTCTCTCTGTTTTTACTTATTCTCCAAATCTCTCTTATTACTTCCGCAATATCAACATGGTATCAGAGCGTAGATCCGTTTTTCAACCTCATTAACTCTTCATTTCATTCAAAGATCTCGCCTTTCTCGTTTATTCATCTCCTAAGTTTCATTTTTTTTCTCTTTTCTTTTTATGGATCTAACGGAGAACACTACTAAACCGGTTGTGCTTCCGGTCGTTCTCAAAGGACCAAACTATCTTTTGTGGTCTAGAACTACAAAGGCTGTTCTTTGTGGCCGAGGGTTGTGGAGTCATATCGAAAATGTCCAATCCTCAAACGAAGCCGACAAAGAAGACGATGAGAAGAAGAGCTCATCCGAGAAGGACACCAAAGAAGCCAAGAAAAAGAAATGGTTCCAAGAAGATCAAGCCGTTCTCTCGCTTCTCCAAAACTCCTTGGATGCTCCAATACTGGAAGCATATTCCTATTGTGAGACTGTGATTGACCTTTGGAATACACTCAAGAACGTGTACGGCAATCTCTCCAATCTCACTAGGGTATTTGAAGTAAAGAAGGCCATCAACAATCTGAGTCAAGAAGACATGGAGTTCACCAAGCACTTTGGGAAATTTAGATCCCTTTGGGCCGAACTCGAGATGTTGAGGCCAAGTACTCTCGATCCGGAAACTCTCAACGAAAGAAGGGAACAAGACAAGGTCTTTGCTCTTCTCCTAACCTTAAACTCATCCTACAACGATCTCATCAAGCATCTCTTAAGGGCTGAAAAGCTCCCAAGCCTTGATAGTGTGTGCTCTCAAGTCCAAAAGGAACAAGGATCTTTTGGTCTCTTTAGTGGGAAAAGCGAGCTACCATCGGCAAACAAGGGAGCTTACAAGCATGAGGACAAGAAGTCATTGATGTGTGATCATTGTAAGAAGAAAGGTCACGCCAAAGACAAGTGCTGGGTCCTTCATCCTCATCTCAAACCATCAAAGTTCAAGGAACACAAGGCCAACCGGTACCTCACTCAAGAATCCGGTGAAGACCAAAGCCAAGCCGGAGCTTCGAAGCAAGGGGGAGAGATGGCCATGATAGCAAACGGTGATGATTTCGTAAGAAAGTCAGACTTGGAAGCTCTCTTCAAGTCTATTGCCTCACTCAAAGAATCCGGTATCACCTTCTTAACTCATAAGCCATCTAGATCTCTTGTAGTTGACTCGGGGGCTTCACATCACATGATTAGTAACCGTAGTCTCTTAAAGAACATAGAACCGGCTAAGGGAAATGTGTTAATTGCAAATGGTGGTAAAATTCATGTGAGTGGAATAGGCAACTTGAAGTTATTTAACAAGGAGACTAAAGCGTTTTATATGCCGGATTTTTGCTCAAACTTGTTATCGGTTAGAAGGGCAACTAAAGATCTTAATTGTTATGCAATATTCAGTCCTAACAATGTGCATTTTCAGGATATTGAGACCGGGAAAGTAATCGGAGAAGGAGGAACCAAAGATGATCTTTACATTCTAGAAAATGCTTCCCCGAGAGTCTCTAATTCTAAGTCTTTTTCGTTTAAGTCTTGTTTAGGTGTCTCAAATAATGCGATGTGGCATGCTAGACTAGGTAATCCTCACTCTCGCGCTCTTGAGTTAATGATGCCTAGTGTTTCTTTCAATAATATTAGTTGTGAAGCTTGTATTCTCGGTAAACATTGCAAAACCGTTTTTCCTAAATCGTCTACTATTTATGAAAATTGTTTTGACTTAGTTCATTCGGATGTTTGGACATCACCATGCGCTTCTAGAGACAATAACAAGTATTTTGTGACATTTATAGATGAGAAATCTAAATATACTTGGGTCACATTACTTCCCTCTAAGGATCGTGTGTTTTATGCATTCACAAACTTTCAAAACTATGTCACTAACCAATTTAATGCCAAGATTAAAGTGTTTAGGACGGATAATGGAGGAGAATACACTAGCTAAAGATTCAAAGAGCACCTAGTAAAACACGGAATCATACATCAAACAAGTTGCCCCTACACACCACAACAAAATGGCGTAGCCGAAAGAAAGAATAGACATCTCATGGAGGTGACAAGATCAATGATGTTTCACACTCATGTACCAAAAAGATTTTGGGGAGATGCTGTCTTAACAGCGTGCTACCTTATTAATAGAACTCCTACCAAAGTTCTACATGACAAGTCTCCATTTGAGGTACTAAACAAAAATAAGCCCATTTTTGATCACTTACGTGTTTTCGGGTGTGTTTGTTTTGTATTAGTTCCCGGAGACTTGAGAAACAAGCTAGAAGCTAAAAGCATGAAGTGCATGTTTATTGGCTACTCTACAAGTCAAAAAGGATACAAGTGTTTTGATCCTACAAACAACCGGTTACATGTTTCAAGAGATGTGAAGTTCATGGAAGAAGTTGGGTACTATGACAAGCCGAACTGGGAAAGTTTAAAAGACTTAGCTCATTCAACTACCGATCGAGCAAGAAGCCTGAGGTTTCTACTAGATCACCTTGGAAATCAAGAGATACCTCCACAAGGAAGAGATGAAGCACCAGTTGAAGTTTCAAGTGATACGGAAACAGAGGAAGAACCTGTCACGAGTAGTATTCAAGATCAGAACCACGATCAAGAAAATAGACACGATCATCAAGAAAATGAGGTCATAGAGGAAGAATCTATGATAGAAGCAGAGGAGGAAGAAATCCATAACTCAACTCCAGCACCAGTAAGGAGAAGCACACGTCAACGCGTTGCTCCCCAACGATATACACCTCCAAGCTTGAAGAAGAATACCCGGACCTATTACAATAATCAAGCTGTCGCGCATCCCATTCAAGCCGTGTGTTCTATTGACCTTTTACCATCGGCTCATCAAGCTTTCCTTGGGAAGATTGAGGCACATCTGATACCTCAGAGCTATGAAGAAGCAAAAGAAAAGGAAGAATGGAACAATGCAGTTGGCGATGAGATACAAGCAATGGAGAAGAACCATACTTGGGAAGAATTCGATTTACCTCCGGGAAAGAAAGCCGTGAGCTCAAAATGGGTATTTACCATCAAGTATCTTAGTAATGGAGACATTGAGAGATATAAAGCCCGGTTGGTAGCAAGAGGATTCACACAAACCTATGGAGCCGATTACACGGAGACCTTTGCACCCGTAGCTAAGCTACACACGGTAAGGGTTGTTTTCTCATTAGCTACTAACTTGTCTTGGGATTTGTGGCAGATGGATGTGAAAAATTCATTCCTTCAAGGAGAACTTAAAGATGAAGTGTATATGACACCTCCACCCGGCCTTGAAGATACTATCAAACCCGGCAAAGTACTAAGGCTAAAGAAAGCGATCTATGGGCTCAAGCAATCACCGCGAGCATGGTACCATAAGTTAAGTAATGCACTTAAGACTTATGGCTTTAAGAAATCAGAATCGGATCATACACTCTTCACTCTTCAAAGTCCCCAAGGCATTGTCGTTGTACTCATATACGTTGATGATCTTATCATCTCCGGAGATAACAAGGAAGGTATTGAATCTACTAAATCCTTTCTCAAATCTACATTCGATATTAAAGATCTAGGTGAGCTTAAGTACTTCCTTGGGATAGAAGTGTGCCGTTCTCCGGAAGGCCTCTTCTTATCTCAACGGAAGTACACACTTGATCTTTTACAAGAGACAGGAAAGTTAGGTTGCAAACCGGCTAAAACTCCACTAGAAGATGGCTACAAGGTCAATAGAAAGGGGGAGAAAGATGACGAGTTGTATGAGGATGCATTACAATATAGAAGACTTGTTGGAAGAGTTATTAGAACAGAAGTTGCTAGTATTGACCAAGCTTAATTATGTCTAACAATAAGGAGATGGGTCGATGAAAGTGGTGGATAGAAGTGTTGGTGGAACTAACAAAGAAGAGAACATTCGGGTGTAAGAGTTGATCAAGAAGAGGTGACCATACCGTCAACAAGCAAGTCAATGTGGCCTAGTATGTGCATAAGTGTTAAAGGCCGAGAAGATATCAAAGCTTGAGGCCTTTATCAAGATCTAACCCAAGGAGAAGTCCACCCTGGTACATTCCTTTTTTTTTTTTTTCTTTTTTTTTCTTT
>NW_003302133.1:3857-5241 GCF_000004255.2 Arabidopsis lyrata subsp. lyrata | reverse complement strand
TTTTTGCGGGAAAAGTTATACCGCAATTTTTTTGGCGGGAAAATTTTTGGCGGGAAAAATTTACAGGTATTTAAAGGTTTTACAGAGTATTTACAAGTGTTTTGTACAGTTTTACAACTGTATTTTACAAGGTTTTACAAGGTACTTATAAGTGTTAATAAAGTATTTACAACTTGTAAAACCTTATAAAAAACTTGTAAAATCTTATAACTTGTAAAACCTTATAAAATAGCTTGTAAAATCTTATAATATCTTATAAATATCTTATAAATAACGTTGTAAAACCTTTTAAAATACATTGTAAAACCTTATAAATACCTTGTAAAAAACCTTTAAAATACCTTGTAAATTTTTCCCCCCAAAAATTTTTCCTCCAAAAATTTAATGCCAAAAAAATTGCGGAATCACTTTTCCCGCAAAAAAAATTTTTTGGCGGGAAAATTTTTTGGCGGGAAAAAATTTTACGGGAAAATTTTACAAGGTATTTTAAAGGTTTTTACAAGTTTTTACAAGTGTTTTTGGCGGGAAAAATTGTGGGATCACTTTTTCCGCCAAAAATATTTTGTATTTTGTGAACCTAATTTTGTTATATTTCCTTATATATTTGTAATATCTTTTATTAAAAGAAGGGTAATTCAGTCATTTTGTACATAAAAAGAGGTATTTTTAATAATGGACAGCCAAAAGAAGCATTTTTGAAAAGGGGTATTGAAAAAGGGGCATTTTAGTGAGTCTCCCTATTAAAAAACACTACTGCCGGACTACGATAATACATTTCGGAGTAAATGGGCAAGATCGTTACAGAGACAGACAGCTATCTCATCAAAGCTTTGTCTCCTTTCCCATTACCCGATTTTAAAAATATTTTGCAGCGTGTGAATATCCTTTGTACACCACATACTCTTTTCCTATATATAATATTAAATTGCGGAAATATATATATATATATATATATATAGATATTAAATTACTAAGATATATATACATGTTTGGGTACAACTGTTATATATATCATATGTATATATGTCACTGTGTCAGCACCTAACGAAGCGAACAAATATTATCGTAAATTACTACTTTCGTTTTCCATTAAGTATTGTTTATGATTGAATTTATGTTTAGGAATACTATCCTTTTATATTTTTAATACAAAATATTCGGTTTAACTTCAATTCTACATTAGTAAATATAATTTTTAATAGTTAATCAAATTTCTTTTTAGAAATATAATATATTTGTAAGTTTGGTGTGGAATTTGTTGTATGATACTTATTCTAAAACAGAGAAAGTATATTTATATCCTATCGAGATAAATGCCATGGTTTTTCAAATTTTTTTATACATGTCATTTTATTTGGGAAATTACTATTTTGATGTTATAATA
>NW_003302133.1:0-3757 GCF_000004255.2 Arabidopsis lyrata subsp. lyrata | reverse complement strand
GTGAATATAAATAGTAACTTATAATTTAGGATATATCTTTTTTATTTCCATTTGAAAGTCTAAAAGGTCTCGCTAATTAGAACTTTACGCATATGAATGCCACTATATTTATATATGTAAGTAAATGCGTCTGGAAGAAAAGAAAAATATGTATCAGGGACTTCGTTCTTGTTCATAATGTAATAAGTAATAAAATGCTGACCCAAATTGAAACTAATTTTAGAAAAATCTTTTGGGGTTAAAGCAAATCAGTTTGCATGGCCAACTACTGGACCGACTACTATGCAATTTTTTTTGGTATAGTATTCTTTGCGTGTATCTGCTATATATATATCCCATGTCTATATTTATTGTATTAAAAACGAATGGTTGGTCCAAGTGTATTTAATAAAATACTGATTGATCATGACATTTTAATTGAAAATATCAACTCTAGTGTAGTCTTTAGAGAGTCCATTTGGATCCTACTTTAATCTCTAATTTACTGTTTTTAACCATGTCATCAACGAATCCAATAAGAAAAAACCGAAAAAATAACATACAAGAAGTGAAAACAAAGTAGTTAATGCATATTAGTTCAGAAGTTTTTTTACTGTTAATCCTATATTGGTATAGAATTTCAGGGTTTAACTTTTTAACTTATTGAATAATTTCGCTAACTAATTAAGAGTATATATGATATATATTATAATATGATTTCTCAATTAAGTTGCATCAAAAGTTGATAGTTTAATACAGAAGGAGATAAATATGATTTATCAAAAAAAAAAAAACTATATATAGGAAAAAGTAGAAGATACTAATGAATCTTTAAAATCGAAGCCGGCTCCAGAGTAGCCGAGCTGAAAACCATGCGATGATTTAGATCCTAAACCAAACTCCCATGCGTAAACCGGTGTCTAAACTAACCATTTTGCATTTAATTATATATATATTTTTAAAAAATCTCCCGAAATTGTTGAAATAACTCAAGAGATATCTCCAACACTTCCTCTAGGGTTAACCTGTCGTCTTATTTAAAAGCCGGAGATGGAGTGAGAAACCATCTCTCTCCCTCTCCCTATCTATCTCTCTCTTACAAATTTCGATTTCTCGGGGGAAAAATATAAGACTTTTGAAACCTCTATCGCTAATACTTCCCGAGAAAACCTGATGAATTAAAAGTTCATATTTTTTCTTGGTGTTAGATGAATTAGTCAATTCTCTGTTTCCATCTTATATGGATAGTGTAGACACAGAGCAAAGATCCTTCTTTGGAGAAAAACAAGATGAGAGACGAGAGAGGATCGTTTCTTCACGTATTGGTCGTAGGTAGATCTGAATCGATAACGATATAGGCCTTGATCTAACCATTATATATAAACTTCATTTCTTCTCAAGTAATTTTCAATCCCTATAGTTCCGACCAAACAAGATGAAGAGGTCACGTGGAAGCTCCGATTCTTTAGCCGGTTTCTTACCAATTCGCCATTCTACAACAGGTAAAAAGACTCTTGTAATATAAACTCTTATACAATTCTGAAAACTGCAACTATGTTTGTTGATGTTCATTAGAAAGATACTAATGAAATGTTTTATTATATGATTGTTTTATTAATTTAACATTTTAAGTAAAGATGTGTTTTTTTTTCCTGACAATTCATACTATCGAGACGTTATCCTGACAAAGTTTCGTGATTACCGTGACATCAGAACTATTCCACTACTTGATTGAAATTATCCGTTTACGAGATTCGTTAAATATATAGACTATACACTATATATAGTACTACTATTTTTAATGTACCACCTTGATTAATGGTTTTATCAGACAAACAAATAAGTCCAAGACCAACAACCACTGGCTTTCTCTATTCCGGCGCCGGAGACTACTCGCAGATGTTCGACGCATTAGAAGACGACGGAAGTCTAGAAGACATCGGCGGTGTTGGACACGCGTCTTCTACGGCGGCGGAGAAAAAACGGCGGTTGGGTGTAGAGCAAGTGAAAGCGTTAGAGAAGAATTTTGAGATTGATAACAAGTTAGAGCCAGAAAGGAAAGTGAAGCTGGCCCAAGAGCTTGGGTTGCAGCCGCGTCAAGTGGCGATCTGGTTTCAGAACCGCCGTGCTCGGTGGAAGACAAAACAGCTTGAACGTGATTATGGCGTTCTTAAGTCAAACTTTGATGCACTCAAACGCAGCCGCGACTCGCTTCAACGCGATAACGATTCCCTCCTTGGACAGGTATAGTCTTTGTGACATTTTTTCTTTTTGTTAATAAATTTGAACGTCTAGGCACACCCAAAAGAAACATGTTAGCCAGTTTTTTTAACTAAATCCATCAATAATTCGGTCAATCAAAGAAACAAAAGTTTTGATTGTTTGTGTGTGAATTGCCTTTAATTACGTTAATTTTCTTGTGCATTTTAAGATAATAGGTTTTCTTAATTACAAATGAAAAAACAAACACAATCACAACAGAAGAAAACTTTGAACATTAATAATATACTCAAGTTTTAAACAAATTCAGAGATAATCCATTATTTTGGTAAACTATAAAGATTATTGATATTTATAAACATGACATTTATGCAGATTAAAGAGCTGAAAACAAAACTTAACGTGGAAGGGGTTAAAGGTATAGAAGAGAACGGCGTTGAAAAAGCCATGGAAGCAAATCAGGCGGTGATGGCTAGTAATGAAGTCGTAGAGCTAAACCACCGTCTTCCGCCGCCTCCAACGCATATTCCTACTGAAGATCCGACATCGGAGCTCGCATACGAAATGTTTAGCATTTTTCCACGCACCGAAAACTTCAGAGAAGATCCTGCCGATAGCAGCGACGACTCAAGTGCGGTTTTGAACGAAGAGTATAGTCCCACAACCGTTGAAGCAGCGGGCACGGTGGCGGCCACGGCGGTTGAAATGTCGACGATGGGTTGTTTTAGCCAATTCGTGAAGATGGAAGAGCATGAAGATCTGTTTAGTGGAGAGGAAGCTTGCAAGTTGTTTGCGGACAATGAGCAATGGTATTGCTCCGATCAGTGGAATTCGTAAAATGTGGGGGCAGAATTGAAAAAATATAAAAATTGGGGTAGGAAAATCAATTACCCAAAATGTTGGGGTTTTAGTTGAGAAAAGGGAAAATGACGCGAGAGTGTAAAAATCAAGAGATCACGTGTGGTTCCATGCACGTGTGGCCGTAATCTTTCCAAGGTTAAGAGAGGGGACAAAAAAAAAACTCTGAAATGATCGGTAATAAAAAAAAATTATGTGACAAAGAAATCGTTTTTTCGTCGTTTATAATATTATTTTGAATAATTTTACTTAGGTGAATGCCTTGTTCTAAAAATTGGCCGCTTAGCCGCCTAGGCGCTGATCGAAGGAGCACCGCGGCGATTTTGTCCAAATCGGTGAGAAAAATCGGAGATCCGATTTTTTGTCCGCCTGGACCGCCTAGGCGGCCGCCAAGCCCGCCTAGACGGCGCCTAGCCCATTTTTTTATTTATTTTTTTTTCATCTAAAATTCAAAACGTTCTACTTATGTTCGTAATTTATATAAAAATCATAAATTTGAAATTAAAATCTTGTTTTCATGTGTTTAATACAATTTTAAAAACAATATTATATAAATTACTTAATTATAATGGATTAATATGTTTTTAAAAGACTAAATAGCCCCTAAAACTAATCCCCAGATAGTCCCACGTGGTAGCCGGCTCAGTTATCGACGAAAACCTCGTGACCATCTTTCTTTTTTTTTCTTTTTTGGGGGGGG
>NW_003302134.1:3756-5827 GCF_000004255.2 Arabidopsis lyrata subsp. lyrata | reverse complement strand
TAAGGATCGGTTTTCAGTCTCAGGTCAAAATTTCCCATAAGCCATGGGTCCAAACTCGACGGGACAATGTGCCAAAGAAAGATTCTAACAAAACACTAATAATTGAGTGTCTGCCTATGATCTCTCTTGGGTTCGAATGAAAAACAAAATAAGAAAGAAATCAAACAAAACAGAAAAACACAAGCAATAAACCACAACTGATCGCAACAATTTCATGCTTATCAAATTATGCAAAGCGCTACAGAAAAAAAAAAAAAACACGAACCAAAAACAAAATCAATTAAAACCAAAAAAAAAAGAAGTAGAAAGAACTTGTAATTCACAGAAGAAAAAAAACTTTGAAACACGAATTTTTCGGTTGTGCAAATATCAAAAGCCTCTTCAAAACGAAAAAAAAAAAAACAAAAGAAAAAACGAAAACATTATAATAGTGAAATTTAGAAATCCTAGAAATCAAGAGGATTTGAAGAATTCTTACAGTAATAATCGCTACAAATCTTCCTCAATCTTGAATGATTACAATCGAGAGAAATATGCGAAACAAAGAAAAAACTTATAATAGTGAAATCTAAAAACCCTAGAAATCAAGAGAATTGGAAGATTATTGCTTCAAATCATCTTCCGTCATAAAATATCGATCGAGAGAAATATGCTAATTAGAGAAACAAGAAGCAAAACAAAATCTGAGAAAATTATGAGTCTCTCTGGTAAGCTGTGTAGATGGAAGCAAAGAAAATCAGTAAATTTATAAGGGTCTATAATGTAAGGAGCAGAAACATGAAAGTATATATGATTACATGTCTATTCATTCGTAATAAATATTACCTAGAGATTCCGAGATTGAAGATCTCCTTAGCAGTTTTCACCTTATTCTTAAACTCCCATGTGCAAAGCATAAGCTATGTAGTAGACAGCATGTGTCTTATCAATCTCATTGACCTCCAAAAACTTGTAAATCACTTTCGCATCAGCGCAATGCTCCGCCTTCAAAAACACAAAAATTATGAGTAACATTGACAAAAAAAAAATTATTTCGTTATGTAGTGCATGGTAAAAAATTATTTTACATCAGATCCGATGAGAGACAACTATCAATAATTGAACCAACACAAATTATAAAATTGTAAGTAATTTACAAAGAGACATAAGAGAAGCGCTAACTAAAATTAAAGAGGACTCACGATTGATGTAAAAAGTTTGTTAATGAATTTAATGAAGAGGCATGTCTTCATCAACTCGTTCATTCAATCTCTTGATAGAAACTCCCATGAGCGGTTACCTAAAACATAATTCACACGATACAAATCAGCAAAACAATAACAATCTTGATAATTCATAGACCAAGATAATAACAATACAAATATAACCTCAAGAAAAGGTAAAAAATAATAACGCAAAATAAATCGATCCATAAAAGAACCAAAGCAACAAAAAAAAAAGCTATAATATCAAAACGATATGTTTAGGCTAACGAATCTGAGTTCTAATGGTGTGGTTGCGGCTCTATATTTATAGTTTAATATCTAGGGCACACCGTCATAATTATCTCTAAAAATTTATTTTTTAAAATTGGAAAATTTCTTGATAAAAATATTCGTAATATATTTTAGTATCTATCTTAAATTTTTATAAAAATTAAAAAACGAAATATTCTATATTTTAATATTTAAAAACGAAATATTCTATATTTTAATATTAAAAAACGAAATATTCTATATTTTAATAAAATTCACACGATTTTATTGTTTTACCCTCACCAAAAAATAGAAAACTGGATTTGATAGTGTATTCATTAAGGGTGATTAAGACTAATCATCTCAAAACACGATTAGACTTATATACCCCTAATAATTAAGAACAAAAAATTTCGTATCGAGGGTGTTTAGGACATTAGTATAGAGATCAACACACGATTAGACTTATATACCCCTAATTACGAAGAAGAAGAAATTTCGAGAAGAACAATTCATTAAGGGTGTTTAGGACAAATCATTCCAACTTTTAACCACAGGCCTCCAATGCCCTAACTTTGAATATGGTGCGTTTCTACTTTCTCATAATTATTGTAGAG
>NW_003302134.1:1778-3656 GCF_000004255.2 Arabidopsis lyrata subsp. lyrata | reverse complement strand
TGTAAGTGTTTCATGTCATCATATGTAATGGTATGTATGTATGTATAATGAAAAGATCAAAAACAGAGAAAATAACAACGCTCCAAATCATGATCATAGATCCATATCAGTGTGTCTATTAGAAGATTAGGACATTACCTAGTTAATGTGTTGTATAAGATAGAGCCTATAGATTCGGTTTGGTAAAAACGTTTTAACTAGATTAAGCACGCACGCACGCTTTATGAAACTTAAAAGAGACTTTGATGAAGTGTTGTCAACGCCAAGAACAAAGACCTCTCTGCTCTGTTTTGAGATCCAGCTACTCTTCAAAGTTCAAACTAATCAAAAGTCCCGATTTCTTACTTCAGTCCATGGATTCTGCTGGATTCTGAGGTCAGTTTTATTTTGATTCTGCTTTTTTCTCTCAAGTCAGATTTTCATATCATCTCTTCGAGAAACATAGATTATTAATATTTTGCTTCATGATGGAAACCGATTTAAAGAATTAAGAATTAGAAATAATTACCCGGTGGACTCCAGACCAAGGCTATTCTTACCAGTTGGCATCCATCCCGTTGTCTTGCGCGAAGCGACCCACCTAGAAAGAGCTCAAGTAAAAATTAATGATTATAAATCACCCAAAAAGTCAACTAATGCTCTTGCCTCTCTGACACCACACCACTAATCTAATCAAATTAAGTATCGGCTAATTGTTGAATTACGTACACCAAAAATATTAGAATTTCTATATTGCAAATTCACGAAAGTATCAAATGACATATAATTACAAAACATATATATGATATGGTTTACTTTTCAACTCAAAATTTGAAATAATTTTCTAAGATATATATTTTAAAAATTAAACCTCTAAAGAATTTTTCTTAAACAATAATTAAGTTCTGGTTTCTGTCTGTAATCATCATCTGCTTGTTCAGATAAGCAGGTTTGAGTTCTTCTTTTCCTCTTCTGTATTTTTCTGAATTATATTTTCCATCTTCTTGATATTTTACTGGAATCTTGATCCCTCTAAAAGTTCACTTTTCTTTTATTTTTCTTTCTTACAGATCAACCAATCAAAACCAAAATGGGCTTTAAGGTTGTGTTCTTGATTTCTCTGTTTCTACTTCCTGTTACTTTTGGCAGCAACATGGAACGAACCACCTTGGTTATAGACGGTGGACATGGAATCGCTGAGACCGATGAGAACTTTGTCTGCGCAACGCTTGATTGGTGGCCACCTGAAAAATGTAACTATGATCAGTGTCCTTGGGGTTACGCTTCTCTCATTAATTTGGTATATTAAACAACTTTGAGCTTAATTTGACCCTTAATTACTTCATCTTAGTTATGCCTAAAAAAAAACTCTCGTTTTTCTTTAATCTTTTGAATGATTCAGAACTTATCTTCTCCTCTTCTTGCTAAAGCTTTTCAAGGTTTGTGACATCTATCACAAACCGAAATATTCTATTCTCATAGACTTTTTTTTGCTGAAATATTTTGATTGTTGTTAGCTTTTAGGACGTTGAGGATAAGAATAGGTGCTTCCTTGCAAGATCAAGTGATCTACGACGTAGGAGACTTGAAGACTCCTTGCACTCAGTTTGAGAAGACAGACGATGGATTGTTCGGATTCTATAAAGGATGTTTGTATATGAAACGCTGGGACGAACTTAACCGTTTCTTTCACGCAACCGGGTAAGTATATACCTCAGTATGGTTCTATGCAGAGCATAATCCACATTGACTTAACTCTAATTCTGCAGAGCTATCGTTACTTTCGGTTTGGACGCGTTGCATGGGAGAGATAAACTCAACGGAACTGCGTGGGGAGGAGACTGGGATCATACCAACACTCAGGATTTCATGACTACACAGTCTCAAAGGGTTATGCTA
>NW_003302134.1:0-1195 GCF_000004255.2 Arabidopsis lyrata subsp. lyrata | reverse complement strand
TTATACTTCCGATATAGAACTATAACACAAGATTTGTTTCTTTCTTGTTCTTGACTAGGTAACGAGCTTAGTGGAAGCGGGATTTGGGCAAGCGTGAGTGTAGAGCTTGATGGGAAAGACTTGATTCTACTGAAAGATGTAATCAATAACGTTTACAAGAATTCTCGGACCAGGCCTTTGGTTGTAGCTCCAGGTGGATTTTTTGAAGAAAAATGGTACTCGGAGCTTCTTCGGCTCTCTGGACCCGGTGTTCTTGATGTCCTGACTCATCATATATACAATCTTGGTCCAGGTGCTGCATATGCAAAATAAATCAATCAGAGACTCTCTTTGTATCATTCCTAAACAATTATGAATTGAGTGTTGCAGGGAATGATCCTATGCTAGTGAATAGGATACTAGATCCAAATTACTTGAGCGGAATTTCAGGAACATTTGCCAATGTAAACCGAACAATTCAAGAACATGGACCTTGGGCTGCTGCTTGGGTTGGAGAAGCTGGTGGAGCCTTTAACAGCGGTGGCCGTCAGGTTTCCGAGACATTCATTAACAGTTTCTGGTAAGACAGAATCAAATTCCACATTTTATCTTTGCTCGGTTCTATAATCGAAAAACATGGAACTCTTTTCCTAAGGTACTTAGACCAGCTCGGTATTTCGTCGAAGCATAACACCAAAGTATACTGCAGACAAGCTTTGGTTGGAGGTTTCTACGGTCTGCTCGAAAAGGAAACGTTTGTTCCCAATCCAGATTACTACAGGCAAGTTCATAAACTATAAACTGTAAATCCTAAACCATCATGATAACTATAGGCGAGTCATAACATAAACTTCTTGATCTCGAACAATCTGACCAGCGCGCTTCTTTGGCATCGTTTGATGGGTAAAGGCGTTCTCGGCGTTCAGACAACTGCCTCGGAGTATCTACGAGCTTACGTTCATTGCTCCAAAAGAAGAGTGGGTGTATATCTCTCTATCTTTCTGTCTTTAAATCATCCTCTAGTTTCGGTTTGTAACAGTGGAATCTATCATCTTAGGCGGGTATAACGATTCTTCTGATCAATCTGAGTAAGAACACGACGTTTACGGTCGCAGTCAGCAATGGCGTGAATGTTGTTTTGCAAGCAGATACGATGAAGAGGAATCTTTTCTGGAACACTCAAGAGCAAGGTTTCTTGGGTCGGAAACAAAGCTTG
>NW_003302135.1:0-5148 GCF_000004255.2 Arabidopsis lyrata subsp. lyrata | reverse complement strand
AAGTTCAAACTCCGGTGATAGCTTCGATCAGAAATCACAAATTCCACTCAAAACTACCTAAAACCCTAAACCCTTTACTAGATCAATCCAGCAAGCTATAATACAAATTTCAATTCATATTACGATTCCAATTCCATAACACAGTAGAAACTCTTCACCTGGCTCGAATAGCTCGCATACTGGTGGGCTCGTATCCAGTGTAAGACTGAGTACTATACTCAAAGTCAGAGTCAGGTCCACCGGGACAATACACACATATATTACCCGTCGTAGCTATATGCGGACACCTATGAGGCTTCGACATAACCGCCACGACTGCGATTCCTGAAGCTGTTCGGACCGGTTTAGCACGGAGCTTCGGGAGAAGAGTCTCTCTCTCTGAATCAGGAAGCGCAGCGATCATCTCCACAAGCTTTGGTGCACGCGCTAAGCCGTATTTCCGGCAAGCGGCGGTTTTGATTGCGTTTAGGTCAACATTCTCGTTGCGGTGTGAGCGCTCAATCATGGTGCTAACAATCTCCGATATAGCGCGAACTCTAGCTTCTTCCTCAGTTAATCCACGGCCCTGATAGCCGCCTTTACCTGGCCGAGGTTGTTTTTTCAACTCGCCGTTCATCACTACCGCCGTCGCCATCGTCGCGAAACCTCAGGACCAAAATACGCGAAGTTAGCGAATTCGTTAAAATACGGCAAGTTATGTGACATCCTCTAAACGACACCGTTTTAAGATGTACGGTGTTTTTTTTTTTTTGTTGACGTTAACCAAAAAAAAAAAAAAGACATGATTCAAATGGTTGCAACGGATAAAACTGTTTACATCGAACTACCTTTGGACCGCTTTGTAAGAAATAAATTTGGTCTACCGCGGGTTGTTGTCGGCCCCAAATATAAGATGGTCTAGTCCGCTCCGCCCTCAGCATCCATTCAAAGCCATTTAAGTATTTAAAATGGTAGGTAGCCAAAATCAATCTAAAGCTTCAGTCTCCCTTCGTAAGGGGAAACAACAGACTTGACTTGGGCAATGATGTGCATTGATAACTTGGGTTTTGAGGCAGTCATCTTTGAGAGTGACTCCATGAATCCGGTGGACACAGTGAAAATCCTCAAGTGTACAATCGGCCTACATGGGAGTTTTAAGCACCATCTTGAATCACTCATGATCAGTTCAACCATCTTTTGTTTTTGGCAGCTGTAATGGCATATATATGTGCCGATGCAATAGCCAAGATGGTTTCTAGCTGTGGAGATAATGGTACTCCGGATTAGTTCAAACCGATTGCGGAGAAGGATTGCCAAAATATCTAATCCATCCAACTTCTGGGGATTTAATCTTGATTTACAAAGCTTCCATCATAATTGCATTTCAGCCAATTACATTACATTCAAGTCCTATCCAACTTCTCCTATCATTCAAATTCTCACGGAAAGGAACATAAAAAAAATTAATAAAATTCAGATCCTGCTCATGGGAGAGGCTAAGGGAGAGTCTAAGTGATGATAAATACTCCTATCCTTTTCCTAACTTCCTGGGCGTAGCCTTCGGAGAGAAGCCTGTCTACGAGATCTTCCTTTGCCATCTGTAAAACTCAGATGTTGTGTTACCAACCCCACCAGCACTTGTTTTTTATGCAAAAAAGTGTAGTGACTTTACGACATAACCACTTACCTCGTGTTACTCTTCCAGATGCAAGTAAAGCCTCTTCGGCCATTGATCTCCACTGTTGTGCACATGAGTAATTAACTCCCATCCCAACACTGAGTCCTCTTAACAGAACCACAGTACGAAGTACAGAGAACAGTTCCTCTGGAAATGTCTACCGACAAAGAACACATTCAAGTTAGTTTGGTATTTTATTATTACCAGTAGAACACACAACAATTTTTACTTTAATGACCATCAATGGAGCTTTACTTACCTCAACGGCTATCTTTTTAATCGAAGAGTCATCTGAGAATGGTTGCAAAACTGTCTGACCAGCTGGCATCTTTGTATCGAAAAGTGTTTGTGCTAACCGCAGAAGTTCTTGCTGCTCGTTCACACACTTGGCCACTGTATGCAAACCCATTTCCCTGAACATTCACAACCGCGATGACTTATGAAATTTATTGCTACACTGATCCAAACTGTTGACAGTGACTATTCCAATCTTAGACAAAAAAAAACGTTTTCTTATCACTTTCAATCATAATAATCCACCCCATCCTTGCCACAAAACAGTTCTCACATACTAAAGTAGTCAATTTAAAAGTGGAAAAGCATCCTTGCCGTTTTTTGAAGCATGCATGAACCCATAATGATCAAGTACTTGATGTTCATAGCTTAAAAAAAAATGAAATCCTCGCTCAGTAAATAACTTTCGTGGTAACAAATGGTTTCACCTTTCACGCACTGGTTCTTGTTGAAACATCTTTCTCAAAAGAAAAAAGATTTGCTAATGAGAATAATGCTTTGAGCCACGAAATAGATGATATGTTTGAACAAAAACAAACAATTTAGATCACAAAGTTACTTTAGTAGTGAAGGGAAAGATTTAATGAGTTTTGAGTTACCAAAAGCTCTGTGATACTCCTGAAGCATTGTCATCAGCCATGGCAATGACCAAATTCGCATAACCAAGTCTCAACTTGTCGGGTAGTTCCTTCACTTGACCATAGTCCAGCAGTGCAACCTGATGACGGGAAACAAGATTACAACTTAGACTATATAGACGGGTAAGTTCTGCCAAAAGGTAAAACACTAAGCGAAATAAGAAACTACCAAATAATGACTACAAGCAAAATATGACTTGCCTCTTGACCTTTGCAAATCAAGATATTTCCAGGATGTGGATCCGCATGAAAGAAACCACTTTTCAGTATCATTTGGCCATACGCACGGGATAAACTGCTAAGTATATTGCTGAGGAAGAGGAGATATAGATTCAGTGTGGTGTCAGTAAGTTTCATAATGCAAGCCAGTATAACAACAACAACAAAAGAGAAAAGGACATGTGGATTTCTAGCACATAATAGCTACAAGGACTTTGGGCCAAAGAACTAAGTCACCATACTCTCTGAGATGATGTAGGAGCTTACTGCTTTGCTGCCTCTGCAATCTTACCATGAGGATTTATCCCTCTTTTAGCCATCTCATCACCAATGCTCAGAATTGGAATTCCATTAATGTATTCCATCACCAAAACCCTCCTGAGCAAATTATGATTGTTCATAGGGTAAGTATTTGCTAATCATCCGAAGCAAAAATGAAAAAAAATCTAAGATTAAGATGTGAGTATTCCATTAAATGACAGAAGAGGATCCATTTAGAGAAGGCCTTAAACATTATCAAGATAACCAATCAGGTATATCATATATGATATGCAACGGTGAGAACACTAACTTAGTCACCATATCTCGCAGAACTCTTGGTACCAAAACAGGAGACTTTTTGTTGTTCTCATAAAGAAAACATCGAATTCTTTCCATTGCACTGGCCTCCCTTTTGAAGTCAAATTCATAACCAATCTTGAAAAAAAAAAGACATAGTTTTCATTAACTTGGAAAAAAAGAAGTCTTATGAGCTATCTAACAAGGAACTCGATCAATAAGTACCTGTTTCTCCATTTCCTTGGTTATGGAATGCAGGTCAAATTTGATATCTGTTCTCTGCATGTATAAGGCGAATAGTTGCAAGTTTCTAATGTCTGTCATCATCAACCTTTCGATGCCAGGGTGTTGAACCTAAACATGTGATATCAAGTTAGAATCTTATTAAAAGCTGGGAGGCTTTTAGTTGTCCCATGATAATGCTTACCTTTACAACAACATTCATCTTGTTACCCTTTACTCTTGCTCTGTGAACCTAAGAAAGCAAATAAATTTATACTGTCTTAGTATAAACATAACCAGAGTTTGACAATGTTGCACCAGTTCCATGTCAGGAGATAATAATTCCATGGCAAGAGAGGACAAGGTTCTAGCTAATTCAAGAAACCATCATCACCAGATTATCTTCCTCCTGGTGTTTCCTCTATTACAACATAAATTTATAGTTTCATGATTGGTCCATCACCAAGACCTTCTGCTTGACAAGCTCGTAAATACTCTAACTCAATCATGTCTACTTAATTGTAAGGTTTCCACCAAAATCTGTAATACCTGAGCAATAGAAGCAGAACCAAGAGGCTTTTCATCAAATGTTTCAAAGATTTCACCAATGCTTTTACCTAACTCCTTCTCTAGAACAAGTTGAATTGCATCAAACGGCGTCGCAGGAGCTTGATCACACAAAGTTACAAGCTTTTTCACCCAACCAGCTGGTGCCATGTCAGGTTTTGCTAAAAGTTGAGCAATCTACTTACGCATCAAAACAAAAAAGTCAACATTATAATCAACAGACACAACACAACCACTTATGCAATAAAGCCAGACACTTTAAGTACCTTAAGGAAGAAACCCCCAAGATCAGAGCACATGAAGTAAATGTTATCAGCAGCTTGCTCATGTTGTCTTTCCCACATTTCCTCTTGCTTCTTTGCATCTTTCACTAAACTCACTCGAAGTTGAAACACCTGAAAATCCAAACAAACAGAGATGCCCAAATTCTAAATTTCTAGAGAACACTGTAGACTAATGTATAAAAGATTAAAGAAATACCGTAAAGGAGAGACCTTGTAGCCTGTGTAGATATTAGTAGCTCGAACCCAGAATTGAAAAGAGCGTTGCCATGGACGAAAGCTCTCGGAGATCTTCTCCTGAATCTCTTTGAAATCGAACCCATGCATTTTTTTCTTTTTCTTTTGGAGAACAGATTGTTATCAATTTGTGTATCTCGATTTCAATTTCAAAGGGAACGTAACAAATGTGAAAGCTTTAACGGAAGAAACGATGAAGTTGATAGAGATCGGAGATAGAAGACAATGCAAGCAAGCTTCGGAGTCTAGTTCTAAACCAGTGTTTTCAGACAAGCTCAGCAATCCGGTTCGGGTTTAAACCAATATAACGAACCAGGAAAACCCGGATAAGCCTGAGAAAAACCGGCCATCCAGTTTTTATTAATCGAACCGGATTTAGAACCGTCCGATTTTTTTTGGTCCATCAATTTTATCAGTTGTTTGAGGTAGAGGGCCTCCGTTCTGATTTGGTGATTTGTAACTAAATCAAAAGTTC
>NW_003302136.1:0-5148 GCF_000004255.2 Arabidopsis lyrata subsp. lyrata | reverse complement strand
ATTTCAAACCCAGATATGGGATCCAGGAGACTGAATTCAAAATTGAAGGTGGTGGAATATTGAAGTCGTGTATACGGAACTCATATATATGGAAGTCCAAACTATGTACTAGTCATATATACGGAAGTCATGTGATGCTCGTGTTGGAGATTGGTATCTCATTTATGCCTTGCTCAAAGAGATTAATAATTCTCTGCATCGGTGCTATGATTCTTTTTCCTTTGTTGTTTATTTCTTTTAGTATCAAGGAAACATTGCTGCAATTCAAAACTAGAGATATCAACATTGGTTTTGATGATGTGAGATCACTTCTCCAATCTAACCAATTTGTTGCTCCCGTTCATGCTTATATTGTTTATGTGATGGAATTATGGCTGCACCAATTTGGCTTATGTTGGATGGAGATGTTGAGGTTTTGTGTGGTTTTGATCAAATATTGGCGACAAAATTTGATTAGTATTGAGCAGATTTGGTGGATGAGAGATGCATCGGCGATGTTTAGATGGGAACCTATTAACACGAGAGGGTCGGGTACTTGGCATAATACAATAAAACTATATGTGGTTTTGTTGAAGAGAGTTACAGAGACGTCAAAATATTTTATAAAGACCTTGGTACGGAAGATTTGGTGCCACCGTGTCTACATTTCAGAATTAGTTCTGGGCACATCGGGTTTAATGCTACGTTTTGTTAAAAAAAGTTTCAGCCACAAGTTGCTACATACAAATCGTAACAAAGAGAAATCAAATATGAAGTTGGACAATAACCGATCTTATGATCGGTTAGCGAGTAAGACTACTCTACGGAAAGCATCGTCAAACTCCCTTCTGCTGTATTTATCTTAGTGTATGGCACATACATTTGCGTATGTAATAACTGTGTTACAGTAATTCTGTATATGTCTTTGTAATAACTCTTTGATCTTATTGAAGTTTGATTTTGCCGAAAAAAAAAAAACAAATTGTGAAAGAAAAAATATGTCAAAAATGAATGTGTTAAAGAGATTTAATCGTCTCCTCGCCGGTTAGAGGTGCCTCACCGTCTGGAACATGGCGCCGCACCATCCACTGCCTGACAACTAGACACGACGAGCAGCACTCACCCCACATCAATTTCTTGTAGGTTGCAACTACTTCCGTACAGAAAATAGACCCTAATTCTCTCCCCCAAAGGTTTGGACCTAGAGCTTTAGAGAAAACGGTCAAGATTATGGAAAGTAGCCCATCGGAGAATCTCAAATCCCTCTTGAAGAGGAGCAACTTCGAAGGGCCCGCTACATGTAAGTAGAAGAAAAGTATAGTTAATGCTAGTGCAAGATCCGATACTTTTCCCACCTTGGATTCAAGCCACATGAGACCTTTCAACATGGACATTGGAAACTACGTGCAAAGATGGCCATATGAGGATATATATTTCTGAAAAAAGGAAGAGAGTTTGCCCACACAGATGTTGTTTAGTGGTGGTCGAAAATTGGGAAAAAGTTGGAAGGAACTAACCTAGGTTCGATCCACCCTAGAAACAAAATTTATATTTATGGAAAGTCTAGGCTTAGACCAAAAAAGCCCAAACAGTTTTTCTGATAGTCTATTAACAGGTGATCTGGCTATCCTAGACATTAGTCGGAAAATATTCCAAACTCAGGACAGACAGTGTGGTGGCCCTTCGGGGAGATGTCTACTTTGAAGCACTTCGGTGCGTTTCTAGCGAGGCTGACCGGATTAGCCGATAAAGTTTATCAAAAAAAAAAGAAGAGGGCTTAGATAGAGTTTCACCAACAAATCCTATATACAACAAAAAATCCCAACTAAACATATAATTAATACGGTGAAGAATGATGAAATTTCCGGAGACATCCCTAGAAAGGAGACTATTTTGAAGAAAAAAACTAAAATTATATATTTTTTACTCATTAAATCTCAATCATATTCACTGTTTTTTTTTTTCAAAATCAGAAATTGTCTTGATGTCGATGAAAATCACAAACTTCACCGAAAAGTAATTTATAGTCTTCATGTCCTCTGGGATATTTCTTTTTTTTTCGCTAGCGTATATAGTTTTACCTAATTTTTAATAAAATTTAAGATGAGGAAAAACTATATAATTAATAATCTAAGACTATTTTAAGAATATTTGAAGACTTTTATTTCTCAACATATCGGTAATTATATAAATGTGTAAGTATATAAAAGTCTACATATATAATAATTTACTTACGACTATTGATTGAAATTAGTTATAATTAGCTGAAAATCCGAATTTACCAAAAATAGATCCGAATATCAACACGTATACCCAAAGTCAATAACAAAACATAACTAATCATTTTTTTACCATTATAACTTTCCAAAAAGAAATGAAATATATCACAGTTTTTCATTACCTGTGTTCCATGTCAAACTTAAATAATCATATTCTATCTAAGTTTTATATTATAAAATAGTAATACATGTAAATTATAATATCCTTTATAATATTATAACCTTAACTTTGAAAACATTTCACAACAATATTTTTAGGAAAACATTTATCCCGCATTGTAGAGTGGATTATAAAGATCCTCTGAAAATAATAGAATGTGTTTATCATTTTAGAATGGAGAAATAGTTAATAATATAGTGAACTTCAATTTTCTTAACTGTATATATTGCTAGAAATTAAATTAAAAATATAAGTTAAAGTTTATTTTTTACATTAAGAGCAAAATACAACATAAAATATGAATAAACCTTAATGTTTTAAATTTAAATCTAGAATTTTTCATGTTATTCTTTTAGTTTTCATATATTCTTATCTGTTTTGCTTAATTTTTTCTTGTTGTTTACTTATTTTTTGCTAACTTTTCAATGCCATTATTAATTTACTACATTGTGGTACTCTCATATTTACCGCTACAAAACGTCTTGCCACCATTTGTGTCACTAACCAAATCTATATATATTTTATGTGGTGACTATTTTTTTCTATAGAGATGAGTCGATTCCATGGGAATTCATGTTTGTACTAACAAGCTATATATTGTGAGAGTTCTATTGTTTCTTTAGCATAAATAGTTCTGATAAAATGATCAACTGTTTACAAACTCATGGTTAAATAATATTAATGTATTCGAGTGATGCATAAGCAATGGCTACAGTCAGAGCCGGTCCTAAAATTTTTTGGGCCACAAGCTAATTTTTGTTATGGATCTATAAATTATTTTTAAAAAATTGTTTCACGAAATTTAAAGGAAGAGACATTGAACCTCCCACCACAATTGACTCACCTTCATGAGTTAACCAACAGAGCTATAAAAAAAATTTAAGGAAAAGTGGGCCGAAAATTATAGATATTTATGGAGGACCGTAATCAAGTGCTTCCTCCAGGGCCTGCTCTGGCTACAGTCTCACTTACCCCAAAAGCTTTTGCACAAAATTTTCGAAAAAACCACTTATTTTTGTTAAGTTCGTAAAAAAAGAGTAGGAAACATATTTTCTATCACAATAGTCATAGGGAAATTGGTAAGACCTTTTTGTAAGAAAATGGTAGGAGATATTTGGTAGGAACGTATGTTCTACGAATTTTGTTGGTAGAAAAATAGTCAAAAACTTCATTCCACTTTTCTACGAATTTTCCAACGAAATTTCTGCCAATATCGATTACTTACGGTGCATTTCCTGTGAAACATTTCCTACAAGCTGTTTTCGTAGGAAAACGATAAGAAAGCCTTGTTTCATACGATTTTCTTACGCTTATGGCCGAATGAAAACGAGGTTTTTCGTGTAGTATGTAACCTATTTCCTACCATTTTTCTATGATATTGGCCATATGAATTTCGATCATGTTCTTGTAGATGAAAACCCCAAATCTCTTTTTAAAAATAGAAGTTACACCATCCATGTTGCATGGAAGTAAAAGAACGCTATGGCAAAAGCTAGACCCAAATCGGACGACACACATTCGGCTTTTCCTTTGAGACATATTATGAACTTTTTCATACAAATCTTAAAAATTGGCCCTTTTTTATACAAAAAAAAAAAAAATTGGGCCTTTTTCATGTTAAAAAAACTTAAAAATTAACCACTTTCATACTAAATAAAATATTTAGGCTTTTTTTATGATAAAGATATCTTAAAGTTTTAAAAATTAGATATTTTTTCTATATGAAAAAAAAAAATTTGGGCCCTCAAATTTACCCAAAAAAATTGGACCCGGTACAATTGCTCCATTTTTGCACACCCCAAACGCCGGCACTGAACTTCAACAAGGCCATCTGAGACGACCTCGAAGATGGAAAAATGTGGGCATTTCTGAGAAAAGAAGAAATTGTTGCTATAGATGTAGGTTTGATTATACAACAGATGAACCTGCAAAGCTAACATAAACTAAGAAAACAATCACAAAAATTGTTTCTGATATAATGAGATTTTTTATTTTGTTTTCCCACATGTTGGAAAAGTGGATGAGAAAGATCGATGCCAATAGGTAGTGAATGGCGTGACAAGATAAAACATTTCCTATCATCTAACGTAAGACATTTTAGGAGAATGTAGAACCAAGTTGATCTGAAAAATAGAAAAAGTAATTCCTTAAAACTTGAGCATAATGAATCAACGAAATTAATACATCGAGATTCGAGAGAAGTACAATGACACACACGCGAAAATGGCAAGAAAGAGGAGGGACATTATCGAATAGAAAAGAATGAAATCTAGACTTTAATTGTTTAGAAAAAAAAGTAAGTCTATAAAATGAAGGGCTCACTGATTTTGTCACATGCCACTGCGTTGATCTCCGTTTTCCCCACAATGCATTTGCATTCTTGTTCTAACACCAGGCCAATTTCCTTTAGAAAAACCTTACACCGTACCTTTGTAGCTTTTTAAAAATCCATCGGCGAATTTATCTTCAATATTTGAGAAGAGGTGTGCAGCACAAGAAAGTAGCATGAGCACTCCGACTTTTTTTGTGGATGTAGAGGTGAGCAGCTATAACCCTATTGAGTACTATTGTCCAACAATAACCCAATGATCAATAAACAAGGATTAATTAATCTTGTATTGACAAATAACAAAATGAAGCAACACACAAGTTACCAAAGGAAAAGACTCACCTTTACATCCCTGAAACAAAATCTCCAGCAAAAACAATCTTTTGTCTTATATAAATGTT
>NW_003302137.1:0-5156 GCF_000004255.2 Arabidopsis lyrata subsp. lyrata | reverse complement strand
AAGACGATATCTGCCTTGCATACTTCCCAGTTATTTCTTTTTCTATATATTCTCTTCAAGTTCCCTCTCTCATTTGCACTTTTTCCAATGACCATTTTTTCTTTTACCAGGGAAAAAGGTGGCTAGGTTCGCTTCAGTTCGTTCATCAGCTTTTCGTGCTTCTGCTGTGGCAGCTCGTGCGGCAAACCCCAACACTGACTGTTCTACTCTAATCAACTGTCATTCTTCTGGGAAAGGAGCCACACATAATTCTAGTCTAGAAAATAGTGTTGGAGAAGTAGGGAATCAGCAATCTCTTACCAGTATATTTGTTGAAGAGAAAAATGACTTAAGAACAGCAAACAAAACAGCGAGGAAGCTTTTCATTGAGGATTTGCCTGAAGAAAATTGTCATTCTACTGATGGCAATGTCGATCTGGGGAATTTGAGTTATATTGACTCTCAAGAACCTGGCGAGGCATCCCAGGCCAGTGCTCTTAACTTGGTTGATAAGCTCATTAGTGAGTGCCGTCTAGAGTTTGATTTTGAAGTTGAAGCTGACTATGGAAGGAAAACAGAAGAAAAATCAAAATTTGTTCAGATTTTTAAAGGTCCACAAGAATTAGCAAAGAAAGTAAGTTACAAAAGCGGAGCTGTTGGAAACGATATTTTCGACTGGGATGATAATCGTGAGGATGAAGGAGGGGGTGATATCTATCGTAGAAGAAAAGATGAATTCTTTGGCGTTGCAAGTAAAAGACGGGAATTTTCTAGCTTGCCTAGAGAACAGAAAAGAGAACTGATACCAGTTGCTGTGGATAAAAGAAGGGCTTCTGATTCCAAACTGTTGCAGCATAGTGTGACTAGGAGCCGAAAAAATATCCAGGGTGCTAAAAAGAATCTTGGCAAAGAGTTAGATGAAGTTCGTGAAGCGGTAGTTTTAGGGAATTATACACAAGTGGCTGCTGAAGCGATTGATGATCTGTCCTCTGGAGCCTGTGGCAAGTTTGATGCTGAGGCGAGTTGTCTTACAGGAAAGAAACTGTCACCAGGAGAAGAGAGAGGATTTTCTCCCGGTGGAGTCGTTACTAGACAATCCAAGGGAACTAAGAGGATTCAGGCTATGAGTAAAGATGAATTGTTGAAAAAAAGAATGAAGAAGGCTAGTCCAAGTCCTGCTAAAGCTTGCCGGAGGAATATTGAAGGGTCTTTAAAGGGTGACCAGCTTGATAAAGAAGGTCCATGCTTCTGGAAGAGTAGGAAGGTCCAGACTGCTTCACGAGAAACTAAAAAGAATCTTGTTGACGAGTTGGATGAAGTTTCTAAGGAAAGCAATACAGAAATTTTTGATAGGCATGAAGAAGCAGAAGCAGGCCCTGATACACAAATGGCTGCTGAAGTGATGAATGCTCTGCACTCTGGGGACGGCAGGGAAATTGATCCTGAGCCAAATAATCTAATAGGTAAGAAATTGTCACCGGAAGGAGGCATTTCTAGTTGTGGAGTCGTTACCAGAAAATCCAAAAGGATCAAGGGGATTCAGGCTGTGGATAGTGATGTTGAATCATTGAAACAAAAAACCAAGAAGGCTAGATCAATTCTTGGTAAGTCTTCTGAGAAGAATATGGATAGGTATTCGAAAAATGACAAAGTTGATATGCCAGATGAAGCTGTTGTGTCAACTACAGAGAAGAGGCAAGGAGAATTATCAAACAAACATTGTATGTCTAAGTTACTTAAGAAATCAAGTAGAGGTGAAGCTGAGGTGTTGAATTATCCCAAGCGGAGAAGATCAGCTCGTATTTCACAAGATCAGGTTAATGAGGCAGGGAGGAGTTCAGACCCCGCGTTTGATACTCCAGTTAAGTCTAAGACGCCGTCAACGAATGTATCGCCTATATGCATGGGTGGTGAGTATCATAGACTTTCTTGCAAGGATTCATTTACATCACACACTACAAGGGAATTTCGTAGCTTAACCTTACCATTAGCGGAACCTATCTCCAAGACAAAGAGTACTAGAAAGAGAAGAGATTTGGGTAGTATACGTGTCCTGTTCAGCCAGCATCTTGATGAAGATGTGACCAAGCATCAGAAGAAGGTATAAGTTGGGTTTATAACTGTGACTTAGTTACCTTCGATTATGTGACCTTATTACCGTGCTTTTTCTTTTACAACTGGTAGTGAATTTTCAGTTTGATATTAAATAAGTTTTGTAGACAAAAGTAAAACATTAACAATCTGGCATTTTCTTAACAGATTTTGGCAAGGTTTGATATCTCGGAAGCTTCCTCCATGAAGGAGGCAACACACTTCTTAGCTGATAACTTTACGCGCACAAGGAACATGCTAGAGGCAATCGCTTCAGGCAAGCCAGTGGTCACAACACAATGGCTTGAAAGCATCGATCAAGTAAGCATATACGTTGACGAGGATATGTATATACTCAGAGATTCAAAAAAGGAGAAGGAGTTCTGTTTCAACATGGGGGTTTCTTTGGCTCGTGCACGCCAGTTTCCGCTACTACAGGTATCTAATACTCTTTTGGTTTCAAATACTTTTTTTTACCTCGTTTGTTCTCCCTTTTCGGCTCATTATTTTTACACTCTTTCAGGGGAGAAGAGTTTTTATCACCCCAAATACAAAGCCTGGTTTAAACACAATCACGACTTTGGTTAAGGCTGTTCATGGACTGGTAATCATTTCTTCGCCTTTTTACACTTTCATGTGCATGTTTCCAAAACTTTTTCTCCCACATACTGATCCATAATGAAAATAAATGCCAGCCTGTAGAAAGACTCGGAAGATCTGCCCTAAGTGAAGATAAGGTCCCAGAGAATCTTCTGGTCTTATCATGTGAAGAGGATCGCGCTACCTGCATACCGTTTCTAGAAAGAGGTGAGTTATAGTTCCGTCTATATAACTTTTGCTTATGTATGTGGTCGATTTCACGGGGAATCACACTTTTTCTTTTCCTTCTCCTCAGGGGCCGAGGTATATAGCTCGGAGTTACTACTGAATGGGATAGTTACTCAAAGGCTTGAGTATGAGAGGTGGGTATTGTTATTTGACAAGAAATTCTTATATTTGTAGAACAAAGCTTTGTCTCATCTTATTCAAGGCTTCTTACTTCTGAATCTTGAACTGTGTTAGGTACCGTCTCTTCACAGACCATGTGAGAAGAACGCGGTCAACGATATGGATCAAAGACGGCAAAGGTAAGTTTCAACGCCGTAGCGGGTAAAAGAGGAAATGTGATCAAACTCATATATGAGAGCTCTGTTTTAGATTAGATTAGAAAGTGGCTGTATATGTAACATGTTTGGCTTCAACTCGTGTAATTATAATCTGTTGGGTTTTGAGTGTTAAGTCATTATGAAAATTTGAAAAGAGGAACGATAGAGATTTTTAAACGAATAGCTGGTTGGATTCTCGAAGCTAACCTGATTCTTTAACCAATCTATTATTTATGATTATCATCATTCAATGGTAGCTAGATTATTTATTCAATGGTCTACACTCGATGGAAACACCCAAACTCAAAACGAAACACACCTGATCAAACATGAATAGTTGTTATAGGATAAAACTCACCAAGATCTATGAGATTTGACCGCAGTCAGCGATCACCAGGGGCTTGGAAGGCTTGTTGTTACGATTTCCAAGCTCTCTACTTAAGGCATTGAGCAGAGTCAATCCTTGAACAACTTGACCGAAAGCGACGGTCTCGCGGCCAAGTAAACTGTCCTCCTGCAGGCCGATCAAGAACCCAGATTCGTTGGTGTCTGGACCACGGTTTTCCATGGAGATGAAACCTGGACCGGTGTGCTGCCTGATGAAGTTCTCATCCTCGAAAAATCTATCTTCGTAGATGCATTCGCCTCCACTTCCATTACCAGCAGTGATATCTCCTCCACAGAACATTTGATAGGGGACAAGACGGTGGAAGATTGATCCCTTGTAGTGGAGTGGCTTACCAAGCTTCCCCATCCCTTTCTCCCCGGTACATAGGGCCCGGAAGTTCTCTGCCGTTCGCGGGGTCGTATCTGCAAAGAGCTCAATCACGATCCGACCAGCCAGTCTGCCGTCCACGGCCAAATAAAAAAAAACTTTAGGATTAGCCTTTACTACTTGTTCAACGCCACCACCACCTCCACCAGCCGGAGGAAGAACATTAACGTTTAATCCGCCACCACCTCCACCAACGGGTGGTACGTGTCCGGCAACAGGTTTAACATTAATTGTAAAACCAACATTAGCCGGAACGTTAATTGTAACAGGTGCATGGGCTTCATTAAAGCTGAAACTTATTTCCATTTCCGAAGATGGATCAGAGATATTATTAGTGTTTGTGGTAGGGAGGCATTCGTATATCAAAAGGGTAAATAATACTAAAACGGTTTAGATTGTGTGCTATGTATAATAATCTCAGATGACAGTTACCTTGATTTTAGGAGGCTTGACCGGAGATTTTACGTATTTCTCTTTCTTTTTCTAACGTATTTCTCATTTTTTTTTCCCGTCAAATCAAATATATTAATATCAAACATAGTTTACAATGTTTGACCAAACATGAATAGTTACAGGATAAAACTCACTCAAGATCTATGAGATTTGACCGCAGTAGGCCATCACCAGGGGCTATTTAAGGCCTTAAGCACAGTCAATCCTTGAACAGTATGAGAGCTCCTAAATCTTAAGACCAGTATGTTGAGATTTCCAAGGCTTCAGTGATCATGTGGTCCGGTCTTTTGTTGATTTAGGTAGTATCTTCTAAGCACGTACTTCCTGTTCCAAGACCAGATCCAGAAGTTGTTGACATACTTACCTCAGGACTAACTGCATAACAGAAGAAGCTTCAATGGAGAAGAAGAAGAAAGTGTCGTGACCAAAGAAAAGAAGCAGGTCAACAACAAAGGAAACAAGTCAACAGAAACAAAGATGTTGGGCTTCTGTTTTGTAATAAGGTTTTAATGGGCTAAAGGATGATTTGGGCCCAAGTGTTTAAGTGTGGTTTAGTTAGAGTCCCAATGATTAAGAAGAGTCAATCAAGGAAGGAGAGTTCCAATGAGTGAGTAAGGTGGCTAGTAGCCTAGTAGTATAGTCTTGTCACTTGTGTAAGAGTCGTAGTAAAAGTCATTTTAGAGTCCAAGTGGGTGCATGAAGCAGAAAGTGAA
>NW_003302138.1:0-5160 GCF_000004255.2 Arabidopsis lyrata subsp. lyrata | reverse complement strand
TGAACAGACTGATTTAGTCTAAAGGTCCTAGAGAATATATATCTATAGGTTTGGCAAACCTACAAGTACAAATCGAGTTGCACATTTTGTTTTGTGAGGAATTATCTATAGAGAGTAACAAAGTTTTTATAACAAATGGATGCATGAGTCAGATACATAAATTGCAAGACGTGAATTATAATAAAAGAAGATAGACGTGAACTTTGTTCAAAGATGTCGAGTATCTTTCTGAATTCCATGAAGCTTAATATGGGAACCAACTATCAAAATGGAGGAGAGTGACTACTATTTACAAATCCGAGAGTTTTCAGTTCGCATATATTGGTCCATTTTTAAGGAATTTAATAGGCTGCTCGGATTGGAGAAGCTTTCACCGCGATCGAATATGAAAAGTCTTGTGCTCGATGGTCTTACAAAGCTGGGGCTTCTTGAATGGTCTTGGACATTATTTCCAATTCAGTGACAGCTCCATTGGAATGCTTCTGGGGATGATGATACTTCAAGTCCATCGTAACTGCGACTTGATCACCGAGGTTCTTGAGGCGACCAATATAACTTTGTTTCATTGGGCCATGGCGTATTGAAACAGACATATTGCTCACTGTTGATCAGGCTAATATATCCACTACATTGATAAAGACATTCTCGTTGACTTGCAAGATCTGTTCAAGAGATTCTTGTTCGATACATCTTCTATTTTTTTGACCGGGTGATCCAATATCTCTCCATTGAAATGCACAAGCTAAGGTTGAGTTTGGTGACGCGGTGGACTGATATGTTATAGACGGGATTTTCTATAGACACATCAAGCCGGTTCAGTTTTGGAAGCTCCAATATTGGTTTGGTGAAGGAGTAGAGTGATATCTCTGTATTTTACCTCTTTTTAGCACACATTTCTTATGCATTTAGCTTAGTTTCTTCTCTGTTTCATTGCATTAATAGTCCTTTTTCATAAGATTTTCATCACTTAGTACGATTTGCATTGCATGGCATAGCATGTTGCATATTGGATGAGTTTCAGGTACTTTGGAGCTTATTTGGGACTTAATGAAGCAAGGAGGAACCAACACGACCTTGGAGCTAGACTTGGGATCGAGTTGGAGAGGAATGAAGTCGTTCAAGATCACCAGGGAGCAGACTCGACCAAGCAGGCTCGACGTCACGTCGAGTAGGACGCCAGGAAGCCGCCTGGGAGCAGACTCGACCAAGCAGACTCGACGACACGTCGAGATGGACATCAAGGCGCCACCTTTGAGAATCACATGGTCTCGACGTGTCAGGCTCGACGACACGTCGAGTTGGCCTCCACCGACTCTCTATTTTGTCCTGTAGCCAATTAGGGCAACCTAGTATTTCCTATAAATAGGGGTACATGCTATTGTCCAGCGGATATTTCCTTTTACCCAGCATATATTTCTTTGTTCTCTCATAAACCCTAGTTTTTGTAATCGTTTTTCCTGTTGATCCTTTGAGGTTTTGCATTTCTTTTCTTCATCAAAGTTGTAGATCTGTCTCTTTTCTATAACATACTTGCTTTTCAATGATTTCTGGGTTTGAAACGTTTTCTGGGTTTTTATGCATGATGTTCTTCAGTGTTCTTGAGTAGTGGATTAGGGTTCTTGAGGATGGGTTAGATTAGGTGTGGAATCCTTAGTATATTTAGGTGGTTAAGTGTAGAATTGCTTGATTTCCCTTCTGGTTTAGTAGATCTTAATGCTATTTCCTCTCTGATCAATTGGAAGTTGATCTCAGATATTTCCACACCCAAAAGGTGTTTGATGAAATGTCTGAACCAACTATTCCAGAGATTTGCATACTCTAGCCCAAGAGATTGGATGTTTAGAATGCTTATTGACTTTATTAGATTGAATCATAATGCCTGCTAGGTTATATTTCTTCAATGAGAATTGAGTATGAAAGTAATTTAGCTTGAGAATCTCTGTCACGAGAGTGGATTGATTTGTATTCGAATCTATTGTCTAGGGATAGCTTGATTGAGTTTGTTAACCACCTAGGTAGACTAAGGAGACTGCCATAATCGATTACCCCATTCCTCAGGACCCTTTATCTCTATTGATTGTTTAAATCTCGTTTCTGTTAGTCTCTGTTGCTTAGCTCGACCTGTTAGGCCTAGATCGTTTCTCTGCATTGTTAGGTTGCTAGTTTCTTTTCCAAAGCTTATGCATGATAGTTTCTGGTCTTTAGTTTACTTCTTGTTCTTGTTTACTTGCTGTTTAGTTCTCTTTTGCAAGCTTTTAAATTCGGTATTTGCATGTTAAATTGGTTGCTTAGGATCAATAGAAACACACAAAACCCTTTCATAATTGGCTTGACTTATTCGCTTTCTGTTTCATATCTTGAATGCTTGCAGTCACACTGAGATTGGATTGATAACCTAATATACTACAATGGCATGTGTATTAGGGATTGATACTTGTTAGAGAGAGAGCAAAATCTCATTATCAATTTGGCGCCGTTGCCAGTCTTGTGTTGCATTGTTCCATTTAAGATTTCAGAAACGTTTAAGATCAAGTTCTTTCTTTACCTTGGTTACTAACTCTTCATTTCATCTGCTTGTTTTTGTGCTCCAGGTACCATCTCGACGACACGTCGAGACTGCCACATCGAGTCTGCCACTCTGCATTGTTAGGGACCATCTCGACCTCACGTCGAGACTGCCACATCGAGTCTGATCCCTCTGCATGCAAACTCGATCTAAAGGCTCCAACAACCTCATCCGCTACAAAGACAACATCAACCAGTTAGCTCGTGAGTTAAGAGAAGGTAGAGCCCGAGACTACTGTGAACCGCACAATCCAGTCGCCATGGAACCACAAGATCACGATAATCAAGGAGTTGGTATACCACGGAACATTGGTGATGGTGATGCACCACGCAACCATCAACAGAGACAGGGCATAGTTCCACCTCCTGTCCAGAACAACAATTTCGAGATCAAGAGTGGATTGATCTCAATGATTCAAGGTAACAAGTTTCATGGGTTGCCTCTGGAAGACCCCTTGGATCACTTGGATAATTTTGATAGGCTCTGCAGCCTCACCAAGATCAATGGTGTTAGTGAAGACAGCTTCAAGCTGCGTCTGTTTCCCTTCTCGCTGGGAGACAAAGCACACCACTGGGAGAAGACACTACCTGCTGGCTCCATCACATCTTGGGATGATTGCAAGAAGGCATTCTTAACAAAGTTCTTCTCCAATTCAAGAACTGCACGTCTACGGAATGAAATCTCTAGTTTTACTCAAAAGCAGTCTGAATCCATTTGTGAGGCCTGGGAGAGATTCAAAGGCTACACTATACAGTGTCCACACCATGGTTTCAAGAAGGCTTCACTACTCAGCACACTCTACAGGGGAGTTTTGCCCAAGATCAGAATGTTGCTAGACACTGCCTCTAATGGGAATTTCTTGAATAAGGATGTTGAGGAAGGCTGGGAGTTGATAGAGAACTTAGCTCTATCTGATGGTAACTATAACGAGGATTTTGATCGCTCCAACAGAAGCATTGGAGATCCGGATGCAAAGCATACTAAAGAGATGGTAAAAGCTCTCAACGACAAGCTGGATCAATTTCTGCTTACTAACCAGAAACCAGTCCACTATATCACTGAAGAAGAGTACTATCAAATCCAAGAGGGGGAGAACACTCAGGCTGCAGAAGTCAGCTACGTTCAGAACCAAGGTGGCTACAACACGGGCTACAACCCCTACAAGCCTGCTCATCCTAATCTATCTTACCGGAGCACGAATGTTGCAAACCCTCAAGATCAGGTTTACCCTCAGCAACAACAGAACCCGTCCAAGCCATTCATAACGTACAATCAAGGCTTTGTCCCAAAGCAGCAGTTTAGTGGCGGTTATCCACAATATAATCCACCACCCGGTTTTGCACCGCAACCCCAGCCAGCTCCACCTGCCCAAGATCAAGACATGAAGCAAATGCTTCAGCAGATTCTACATGGCCAAGTAGCTGGTGATAAGAAGATGGCTGAGATTCAAATCAAGATTGAGGCTCTAAACTCCAAGGTGAAGTACATGGAAAGCCAAGCTGCTTCTACTTCTGCACCTACACACCCCGGACAACTACCAGGGAAAGCTATTCAGAATCCGAAAGAGTATGCTCATGCTGTTCAACTCCGCAGTGGTCGAGAGCTGCGTGCTCGACCTAACCAAGCTCCTGTCACTGAGGACAGTGAGATTCAAGAAGGGGAGGATTCTATTCAGAATGAGACTCAAGTAGAAGACACCACTAAGCTTGACCAAGATGTTGTACCTAGGGATCAAGCTAAGAGTCCCCAGATCAAAGAACCAACTGTTGATAAGGGTAAGAAGAAAGCTTTTATTCCACCACCCTACAAGCCCAAAATACCATTCCCAGGAAGATTTAAGAGGGATATCATTGAGAAGTACAGAGCCATGTTTGCTAAACACATCAAGGAGATTGAATTGAGGATGCCTCTCATTGATGCTTTCATGCTGATTCCGGATTCTCACAAGTACTTGAAGGACATGATAATGGAGAGAATTCAGGAGGTACAAGGAATGGTAGTGTTGAGCCATGAATGCAGTGCTATCATACAGAAGAAGATCATACCAAAGAAGCTTGGGGATCCCGGCTCATTTACTCTACCCTGTTCACTAGGCCCTTTGTTCTTCAACAAATGCTTATGTGATCTAGGTGCATCAGTCAGTTTGATGCCACTCTCAGTAGCAAGAAGACTCGGTTTCATCAAGTACAAGTCCTGCCAAATCCAACTAATCTTAGCCGACAGATCCGTAAGAGTCCCTCATGGTATGTTAGAGGATCTACCTGTCAGAATAGGAAAGGTAGAAATCCCTACAGACTTCGTTGTTTTAGAAATGGATGAAGAGCCAAAGGACCCTCTCATACTAGGGAGACCTTTCTTAGCTACTGCTGGAGCTCTCATTGATGTCAGAAGAGGTAAGATCGACTTAAACCTCGGTGAAGATTTCAAGATGACATTCGACATCACTAAGACGATGAAGAAACCGACCATTGATGGACAAGTGTTCTACATAGAAGAAATGGATCGTTTAGCTGACGAACTACTTGAAGAGCTTACTGAAGAAGACTACCTACAAAGTGCTCTTACCAAAGACGGGAAAGAGGGTTCTTACACTT
>NW_003302139.1:2616-5359 GCF_000004255.2 Arabidopsis lyrata subsp. lyrata | reverse complement strand
AAAAAGAAGAAAAAAATTGTACGATTCACGGTTTTCTTGCGTACTGAGCCTGGCCATGTCTCTTTGTAGTTCGCATAGACACACCTGCTATGTTTAATATCAGCAAAACATGTTGGACCCCTGACTATGTAAAGGAGGACTCTTAGAAAGTATACATCTTCTAGCTTCCTTGGAACATAATTAATACGACCCCAAGGAGAACCCTCTAGACCTCTTGTACCACTGCTTATAATTCCCATCCCAAGTAAAATATGCAGGGATTTCTGCATATAAGAGCTCTTGAGCACGCTTTCCATTCTTTCCAATAGCATTAAGCCTATTCAATGTCAGCCAGGCCATGAACATGGAATCCTGATTGATAATTCTTTCTAATACTTCTGTTATATCCTCCTTCCCTTTAAAATAAGCTGGTTGCTTCCCTTCAACATGGAAAGACAGCTTCTGAACAGGTGTTGATTTATGCTGGATTGGAAACTTATATATCCTCCAAATAGCCTCTGATGCAGAAACATATCTGCAGTTTTTACACGGTATCATTAATCTTAAGATGTTAAGTATATGACTATAGAATAAAAATAAGTAAAACAGAAGTCACATTACTCAATTTACCTGCAATCGAAATAATCTTTTATTTCATTCTTTTTTTTCTCCTCTGGTAATGATTCATGAGTAACGGAGCTTCCATCTATATTTGAACCTTGTTCTGTCGTTGGCGGTTTATCAGGCTCAACAACAAATGCCATTTTATCTGGACCTTTATTAATATACTTGAATAAGTATTTAATAGAGCCGGTTTGATTACACCATTCAACATTGATGTGAGCACCATATCTAACAGATAGCTTCTTATTGTAAGGGACAACATACCTATTGTCACATTGAATACCACATTTCTCAACATAGTTATCAGAGCGTCTTCTCCTATACACAGGAAAACCATCAGCCCCAACCTTTGTGATTTCCTCATAGTTCTTAGGATACTGTTTTGAACACTGTCCATCGACCATACACGGAGAATTCATATTTGCTGCACCACATGGACCATGAATCATTGAATTTTTAATAACCTCATACAGCTCTGGTTCTGTCTCCTTATCTGGAATCTCAGCAGAAATCATCTTGTCAATATCAGCAGCTGTTGGAAGTTTACTTTTAGCATCCATGAATAAAAGAATGTGAGCATGGGGAAGGCCTCTTTTCTGAAATTCGACTGTATACATAGCTGAAAAAAAAAAATACACACATCATTTTCAATATGTTATCTTTCACCTAATCCACTGAATTATCAAAATGAAGAAAACTTACAGGCAACAGTCTTCCCAAGCATTTTCTTTTCTGTTAGATCATTCATTAGGGAATCCAACTTCATTTTGAAAATCCTAGCAACAATGTCTGGCCGATCTTCAGCTGTTAACCCTCTCTCTGTAACGTATCTGGTAATCTCAGGCCACTTAGGGTTGCATGTAAATGTGATGAATAAATCTGGGAAACCGTAATGTTTACATATGGCCATAGCATCATAGTAACTTTGCACCATATACCTAGGTCCACCAGTGAATGAGGCTGGAATCAAGATTTGATTGCCTTCATCTTCCATATTTTTTACACCAGAGTCAGCAGCTTCTTTGATGGAGCTGTAGTTCTCACATCTAAGCTTAGACTGATTGAACCTTATGTAGCATAGCCGATTAGATTCAATAGTTGTGTAAGCGTCACAAAGAAACTGCTGAAACAACCTCTTAGATAGTAGCAGAGTATGGCACTCACCAGGCCTCTCTTGAATGCGAAAAGCAAACCACTGACGCATACTAATACACTTTTTCTTCTTATTGTTAGTGACATTCCCTTTATAACACTTCTCGATACCAGGCCTATATCCATCTTCACCATAGCAGAAAATCAGAGGATATTGTAGAGCTAGATAAGAAATGTGAATCTGGTTAATCCTTTTGAGGTGACCTGTAGTTCTTTCTTCAATAACTATATCACGATTTGGCATATCATCTGTAAAATCTCCTGGTATTAAAGCTGCAACCTCTGATGTAGTAGGCATGCTGTAAGTCCTTCCATCTACACCCTTACGACCAGAGCATATCCTCATATGAAATGGCTGGCAGTTAATATCTTTAAATCTTTCCTTCGCAATTCGGAAATTCTTGACATAAGGATTGCAGAGATTGAGCATCTTCATAATGGCTTCGATTGTTTCCTTGTTCAGATTCTGTTTACCTCCACCTTGGTTGGATTCCTTGCCCTTTCTAGAAAACAGGAAGTAATGAAAGAGTTTTAAGTGAAAAGATAACAGAACAACAGAAGCAGTAAATCCAAAAAAGTTAAAAGTCTTAGAAATTAATACCCGATAACAGTTGCTCTGTTTTCTACTTCATTTTCAGTGTCAACAATATATAACTGTGAATACTTAGCATAGTCACCAACTGCAGGCTTTAAACTGCCAATCAAATGATAGTTACCTCCTTGCATTCGAAACATGCTAGGTCCGTGACCTTTCGGTATAGATTTATCAACTTTTCCACCAAGTGAGGTCATTGCAAAGACCATATTAAAGATCCTGGCATGCTTTCTGTAATTTCTACTCTGTGCATCATTACCAGTAAGAAGTTTCTTGATTAAATCTGGTGACTCTTTAAGAAAAGGTAATTTAACAGAACCCTGACCACAACAGAGTGTAAAAGTAGGATCCTTTTGATTACGTCTTTTGTTTATACGCTCAGCATACCACATT
>NW_003302139.1:0-2458 GCF_000004255.2 Arabidopsis lyrata subsp. lyrata | reverse complement strand
GGTTTTTTTTTTTGTTTGATTTATCTGTTTCTTGTGTTGTATGCTGATTGGGATCATTTCTTGATTCTACAGTGTGAATAGGTTCTGATGAAACATCAATGTTTGCATCTGCGTCCATTGTCTGAATATGTATAACTGAACTTTCATCCTCACTGCTACTATGGTCATAATTTTGCACCACTGCTTCATCTTCACTCAAATCAACAGAGTAATTTGCATCATACATCTCCTCATCACTGCTATTCTCCATGAAGTCTGTATCATTAGTTTCTGTAGCAGAGTGTCCTATAGGAGATATAATTGTAAAAAAGTTCATTATTCAGTTAATGAATGTAGAATATCGGTCGAAAACTAAGGGTACAAATATTACCTTTATGATAAGAAGATGATCCTGCATCTGTAAAGTCTGAATGAAGATTTTTTCTGGGCAAGTTTGTTGTCTGAGAAATTAATCTCGATGGTTGCTTGGTAGTTATACATGAAGAACTACCAAAACATTGGTTCCCTGAAAGAAAATAGATTGTAAAAATGATAGCAAGTAAATAACAAACTATCCTTATCTAAAAAAATCAAATAATTAACCTAGTCTTGGTCTTGTTTCAGAGGGTGGTGGCATAAGAGGAGTTTGACCAGTACCTAGGGTCATATCCCTAAGTCCTAATGGAGTGGATACTGAAGTAGATAAAATGCTTATGGGAGAGACAGAAGTTAAGTGGCTTCCATGGGGTGTACCTGTATCAATTACAGAAAATTGGTACTACTTTACTCTATCAAGTCAATGATTGCACTTTATACAGTTATGTAAAAAAACTTGTGAATGACATAAAATGTTTAATGCCTACCTCTTACTATTGTCTTCTTTAGTGCAGACCTAACCGTTGGTGGATCCTCAGACATAACAGTTGGTATAACAGGAGTTGATGAAAGGTTAGTAATATCTTGCAAAACAGTATTGAATGCAGAACGTAGAGGGACAGAACCATTAGAGACAGGTGTATTAGAACGTGGATACTTCTGCTAGTATTGATTGCCTCATTCCTCCGCCATCTTTTAGGTGGGGTGGAATAGAACTCTATGTTTTCATTGTTAGGTGCTGTTTTTTTACTCATTATTCCTGTTTGGAACAATTGCTAGAACTCTCTAAGCAAAAATAAATCTGGTGTTAGGATTTAAATGGTCATGGTCATATATATTATTAATTCTCTATCACAAATGATATTCACATTTCCTTTAGAGTCGGTTGGAGTATATATAGGAACAGGATATATTATCTTTAATGGTTATCTAATTTTGATCACATATATTTGAATTGATAGTATTATACTGATTGAATAACAAATTTCCGCATATATAGTGTTATCGAGATAACTAAGGAAATTGTATATTGTTTGTACCAACAGGAGATTGGAAAAAGATATGCCATGGATTCTTCAAATTCAGCATTAACTACATAGCGTTAAAGGTAAAATACTATCCTCCAAAGTAGATTTCTGGATAGTACAATTAGACCAAACTAATGATAAAATGTCTAAGTTATATCATATAAAGAAAACGATTTACCACTGAGCAATACTTCCTTTTATGATAAGTAGAGTTGATCATATATTGTATACTTCTTGATATAGAACAAACAGAATTGAACAATAAATAGTAGATTAACCATACATTTAGTTATCAACACAACATCTACTAAACACAACAGAAACTAACAGTTAACTGTTTGTTGGAATATAAAAAGTCGATAACCATTAACTTAATGAAAAATAAGTAGTTTTGAGTCAATTGAACATGAAGTAAAAAGAAACTAAACACAAAAGGAAGTTTACATAATAAAACCATAGATAAAATTAAAAGTAGCTTCCACAACACTAAGATAAACAAAAAACATTCTTCAAACCAAATTGCCATTTAGTTCAATTGATCCAACTCCATTGCCACATCCTTCTTATCAGTTTGTCCATCTGTCCAGCAACGGCTGAAAAAATTTAAGAATCACAATAATGAATTCATACTTCAATATATTCAATTCCTTAGTTGATTCCAGATGAATATACTTACATGTATCTCGGGATGTCAACATCTAGGAAAGTTGGATCAAGAAAAATCCTTGAACTACCATACTCACTCATTAGACAGTTCTTGCCTAAACAAAAACATTTTGATTATAATCAGTCTAATTATGTATGGTTTTTAATAAGAACAATAATATAGCACATTACTGTGGGTGAAACTCACCTTCGAAATCTGAAACCCTCCAGAAACGCAACACAATGACTACTGGGTCATAATTGTAAGTGACAGAAGTTATGTGCCTAAACCATTTAGTCACAAGCAACTGACAGGACCTACCCACAGCAACACAGTTTGTAACCCTGCCCCTAAATGATTAAATTTGGAAAGAATTAAATAGATGATTATTACAACTGTTCTTGATTTGATATATAGAGGTGAAGTAAAC
>NW_003302140.1:0-5205 GCF_000004255.2 Arabidopsis lyrata subsp. lyrata | reverse complement strand
TCCCACATAATGTTACATAACTGACCGGTTTAGATTAGATTATCACCGGCCGATATCTCATATTTGCAACGTGTATGAAAATAAACGGTCCAGATCTCTCGAACGTTCTCAGATTTTCTTATTTTTGTCAGCCCTAATTAGAAAAGGAAATAAGCGTTGAAGAAAAAAAGGAAACAATCGCAACTTTCCTTTTTATGTTTGGGGAGAAGCTAGTGCTTATAAATAAAAACCTGAATCTCCAACATCACTCATTCTCTCTTCTTCCTTGAGATATCAAAATTCATTCTCATTCTCTCTTCTTCTTCTTCTTCGATACCATAACAAAATAATTCTTCATCTTTCATTCTCTTGTCTTTTCTAAACACAACTATCGTTTTTGATCTTTCATTCTCTCGTCTTTTCAACAAACAAACAACTATCGTAAGATTGATCTCATCCTCTGTTGTGACTCATCTTTAACCCGATGATCCAAACGATTTCAAATCCGGTCAACGACGGGCCACCGAAACGCTTTCACCGACGGCCAAGGAGAGCACCAAGACGGCTAAGGAAAGAGGACAACGAAGAAAGAGACAAAGAGAGACGATGTTTCCATGGCTGTGACCATCAAAGAAAGTGTCTCCTCAGCATGATCGATTAGTCTCTGTTTCGTCGAACAATGTAAGGGTATTTTCTCTTAAAATATTTTGATTTTAGTATTTTAATTATTGATTTTGTTTTTGTTTTGTTTTTTTATAAGTGTTAAATTTTTTAGTTTTGTGTAAACCAATTGGATACATCATCCAAACCCCTAAGAGGTGTTCTAGGTTCAATATGGTTTACACATAATTAAATTTTTTAACACTTTTTTTTTAATGTTTTGTTTTGTTTTTTGTTTTTTCGATAAGTGTTAAATTTTTTAATTTTGTTTAAACCAATTGGATACATCATCCAAATCCCTAAGAGGTGTTCTAGGTTCAATATGGTTTACACATAATTAAATTTTTAACACTTGTTTTTTTTTTTAATGTTTTGTTTTGTTTTTGTGTTTTTGATAAGTGTTAAATTTTTTAATTTTGTGTAAACCAATTGGATACATCATCCAAACCCCTAAGAGGTGTTCTAGGTTCAATATGGTTTGCACATAATTAAATTTTTAACACTTATTTTTTTTTTTAATGTTTTGTTTTTTTATAAGTGTTAAATTTTTTAGTTTTGTGTAAACCAATTGGATACATCATCCAAATCCCTAAGAGGTGTTCTAGGTTCAATATGGTTTACACATAATTAAATTTTTAACATTTGTTCTTTTTTTTAATGTTTGGTTTTGTTTTTTGCTTTTTTGATAAGTGTTAAATTTTTTAATTTTGTGTAAACCAATTGGATACATCATCCAAATCTCTAAAAGGTGTTCTAGGTTCAATATGGTTTACACATAATTAAATTTTTAACATTTGTTCTTTTTTTAATGTTTGGTTTTGTTTTTTGCTTTTTTGATAAGTGTTAAATTTTTTAATTTTGTGTAAACCAATTGGATACATCATCCAAACCCCTAAGAGGTGTTCTAGGTTCAATATGGTTTGCACATAATTAAATTTTTAACACTTTTTTTTTTTTAATGTTTTGTTTTGTTTTTTGTGTTTTTGATAAGTGTTAAATTTTTTAATTTTGTGTAACCCAATTGGATACATCATCCAAACCCCTAAGAGGTGTTCTAGGTTTGAGGTGTTCTAGGTTTAATATGGTTTACACATAATTAAATTTTTAACACTTGTTTTTTTTTAATGTTTTGTTTTGTTTTTTGTTTTTTTTTGTTTTTTTGATAAGTGTTAAATTTTTTGATTTTGTGTAAACCAATTAGATACATCATCCAAACCCCTAAGAGGTGTTCTAAGTTCAATATGGTTTACACATAATTAAATTTTTAACACTTGTTTTTTTTTTTTTTATGTTTCGTTTTGTTTTTTGTTTTTTTTTTTTATAAGTGTTAAATTTTTTGATTTTGTATAAACCAATTGGATACATCATCCAAACCCCTAAGAGATGTTCTAGGTTCAATATGGTTTACACATAATTAAATTTTATATTTTTATATTACTATTAAGACTTTAAGGTTTTCTAGTTTTCAAATAATATTTTGGATAAACTTTTTTTATATAAGTGTTAAATTTTAAATTTGGTGTAAACTAATTGGATACAATATCCAAACCCCTAAAAGTTGTTTTAGATTTAACATGGTTTACACATAATTTTAGATTTAACATGGTTTACACATAATTAAATTTTTAACACTTGTTTTTTTTATTAAAAAAACGTTATTAAATTTATATATTTTTATATTACTATCAACATATTTACACATAATTTAAATTTAACAATTAATTTATTTTAAAAAATTTTGATTTTAAAATTTTTACAAATAATATTTTAAATAAATTGCTTTTAAGTTATACATAATTAGATGTTTTATACTAATTGCTTAAGCCCCAAGAAACTTGTCAATTTCTTTCTACTGTAGTTTGTTCTTCCCTTTCTCATTTGTGTCCGCTTTAACGAAGTCGCTTTAACCCATAGAATTGCCTTGCAAACAAATCTCTTAATCTCAGAAAATATAGACTCATGGAGAAATACAATGAAACTGGTCATCAGTACCAAAAACAAAAGAAAGATCTAAGAAAGTAACAAAACATTACACAACAAACGGCACCGAGGGTTAAGCAGAGAGATCTTGGAATTGCCAAGGGTTGAATTGGTTCAACTTCACATTCGTTGTATCCTCAGAGTTATCCGCTGTGGCGCGGTGCACCGAGTACTTTCCATTGAATTGGTACACTTGGAGATCACCCCATGGTGTAGGAGTGACTTCCTCTGTTTCATCAAACCATTTTGGAGCAAATCTTTGCCGTTTCTCTTCTCGATCGGCTTCTCTTCTCAGCTCTTTGTCTCTCCTCTAGGCTGCAAAATAGAGCCCGGCTTCTATTAATCTTTACATTACTAGAGATTACCTTGAGAGATTTTCATTTTGTTCAGAGGCCAAGAAGAAGACTTAGGCCATGGATCTAGTAAAACACGTTTTCTCTCCAGTCTTTCTCCAAAAGAAAAATGATTTATCTGTAAACACATGACATGCAATGACCTATAACTTTGTATCTAGGCTATGTATATATGTGTACACATGAATTGATAATACCAAGAATCTCGATCTTCGTTACATCTTTTTAAAATCAATCAGTGTTTACTTGAAAAAAGTTCCACTCAAAGACCAATTCAAGTGATCAATCTGATCAAATCTGATCACTTGAAATTAAACCAGTGATCTTGGTTTCAGGTTAGTCTCTTCGTGTCTGTTTTAATAGAAAACTATGAGAAATATTAATACTAGTATATAAAAAAAAAAAAAATGGTATTTGATGAAAAGTAGGGAAAGTTGAAGCTCAAGAACAATGCATTGGACCATGTGACGTGCTTTTTGACTGTGCGACCGCGTGCAACAACAAGGGATACTTAACTGGCCAATTCGATTTCGCAAAAAGTCCCAATGTTTGTTGTTGCAACAATTAATTGTTTCGTATCTCTCATGTATTCAAAATTAGCAACAACAGTAATCATAAGCAAGCGTGTGAGTTGTTGCCTGGTAAATTGATAACTTTGCTTTACTCAAATACTGAACCATTTCATTAACATTTATTAATATTGTATCATAGTGTATACAGACACACAATCCATTTGACAAAAATAAAATAAAGAACATTGTCCCTAGTCAAAAAATACTAGGGAAGCCAAGTCCAATTTTGACCATGTTAGTCTGTTTCAATGTTGTTAATGCCAGTTAACCTCCAATTAAGCTCATGGAGTTTACACTACAGGAAAAACGAATATTAGTAGCACCATAAAAACGCTATCTAATGAAATGATAGCGTTATTAAAAACGCTATCTCATCGCCCGCGATAATAGGTCACCCACTTTAGATAGCGGTTTTTGTATATGCTATCTAAATTCAAATATTAATAGCAAATTTATCTCTGCTATCGTATACTTTACAATAGCACTGTCTCTTTGTTATTAATGATTTCATTTCATAGCATTAATATAATTTGTCATTGTTCTATTTTCTTGTAATGCATATATAATTCGTTTCTAGTAATTAGTATTTCCTGTGCTTTCTGGGTTCTGGTAGACAGTCAATATAGCAAATAAACGAAACATAAAATATTATTGTAAAACATACAACATCCCAAATAATACAACATCCGAAGTTCAAAGCAATCAAATTAATAAATAAAAAACCCACAATGAAGTACACAAACCATACCACAAGAACAAGGCAAATAGATAGTAGTGGAGAAAATCTGAGACTTGTGCAAAGCTCCTGCAAACGGGAAGCTACCACCATCGCCGACGTGTCTTGTCAACAATGCTCATTGTCTCCAACTGTTGGAGAATATGGCGAGCAAAACCACCACGGCTCTGATCAGTGGTCAGGTTCGTCATGACCATCTCTCCTGGCGAATCGACCCATGTTCGACCGAAGATAAGGTTATGAACCTTTGTCAGGGGAGGTATAAGATCAAGAACCACACCATCTCTTTTAAGTGTCACTCGGGTCCTGCACATAGAGCCATTGAACTATAAGAATTTCGTTTTCAGTTTTGAAGTGCAATCGTAAGCGAAATGCTCGTTTTTTGCGTGACCAGCACTCATTGGTGGGTGATGGCAAACCTGAGGAACAAAACATTGATATATCTCAACTACGAACTCATGATTATTTTCAAGCACATTGGAATATGAGTTCTAAAGAAATGACTCACCTGCAGATCAGCTATAAAATTGATCCCATTATGATTAGTCATCTCGTAAGTCTCACCGAGAATTGGATTGAACGGCTTCCAGGTACGCTGGTAAGCATAATACACAGAGATAGCCCATGATGCTGTTAAAGATCAAATGACATTAGCCACACCATTAAAAACACTACAAGAAGAGATACTGACCCTAGACAGCTAGAAAGAGTTTGAACACAAAGAAGAACATGAAGAGTGGGGATGTGCTTACATGCATATACCATACTCATGTAAGGATCTTCATTTTTGTCAGCCATGTCCACCAGATGCGAGTATTCCATCAACTGTTAGATAGATACAACAATACATGTTCAATATAAACCAAAAGCTAAAAGATCTTTCATATATCTAATCTAAGAGCACATACCTCAGCCATTTTCTGCA
>NW_003302141.1:0-5225 GCF_000004255.2 Arabidopsis lyrata subsp. lyrata | reverse complement strand
GAAACCGTGAAAGTTCTGGGAAAGTCGGGACCGTAACGGGGGAAATTTAAATCAAACGGATTACGGAGAAAACGCTAGAAGCAGCTACGGTGTTTTGTAGAACATGTTATTCCCTGCTACGAGGTGCATCGTACACTTCCCTAGTCCTCTTTTTGGTATTTTAATCTATTTTTTTTTTTTTCTCTTTTTTTTGTGTGTGTGTTTTAATATAAGTGCTTTTGCAAAAATGCCCCTTTTTCAATGCCATTTTTCAAAAATGTACCTTCTTTAAAATCTTATAAAAAATGCTCTTAAAAATATAAAATTTACCCAAATATGTATGTAACATTATTAAAACATACACAAACTACATTTCTATGTATCTAAAATCTTATAAATACTTTATAAATACCTTATAAATGCATTTTAAATACCTTTAAAAACCTTTAAAATATCTTGTAAAACCTTTGAAAAACCTTAAAAATCCTTTAAAATAACTTGTAAAACCTTTAAAAACACCTTATAAAACCTTATAAATATTTGGATCGAGTCTTCAAGTAGTAGTTACAATCCATAAGTACCTTATAAACCTAATAAAACTTTATAAAAATTTTAGATTTAAAAAGAGTCATTTTTGAAAATAGACATCTAAAAATGAAATTTTTGAAAAAAGGGCACACCAAAAAGAGCATTTTTAACAATTTCCCTTTAATATACGTGAAAAAAACTCATTAATTGTTACAATGAAAAAGAAAAAAAAGAATAGAAGTTAGAAGTATACTGAATTAAGATAGTAATCTTGTATATATATATGAAAAGATAAATTTCATATAAAACTTTTTTTTCCTAGTCAAAAGTAAATCATTTGCTAATTTATTTTACAAGATACTGAAACCAAACCGTGGAATTATCAGAGATGGAGTACTCTCTATCTACAAAGATCTCATTTTTTTCATAACTAAAGAGAAACACTTAAAAAAAGGAACCATTATTCATACTTACGTTTATAGGTATTTATGGGTTTGGGGTAATGACTATTTTCTCTTTGTCTCCTTCCTTGTTTCTCTTCACCACCAATACCATCTTTGAGGTCTGAAGAACAACCATTGCTTCTCACCGTCTCTCTTTTCCGACCACAACCATTGCTTTTCACCGACGTGTTCGCTCTGTCTTCGTCTCTTTCTCCTTCAAATCCATCAATGTCGTCTCTTTTAGATTCTCCGACTCACGATATGTCTTCGTCACTAATACGATATCTTCCGATTAACCCAATGAATTCAATTAATCAAGTCTTGAATAAAGGAAACTAAACCCTATGGGGATAGTGTTTAGTAAACCCAAGTGCTCCAATAATAGAGATTGATGGAATCAAAACTAAATTTGAAAATTACTTTTACAGATTCATAAAAAGTTTGAGTTTTTAATCTCCCTTGACAAAGCAAAACCCACGGAGAGAGAGAGAGATTGGTTTTAAAGCTTTAATCTTTTGGTCTGAATTTTGTCGTTCTCCTACGCTCAAACCGTCGTTGTCACCGTCGTTGTCACCGGATCTCATTTTCTTCACCACCATCTCATTTGCAGTGTCGACTCCTCATCGCCAACGAATCTCATCATCGTCACCACCAACTCGTTCGCAGTGTCGTTTCCTCATCGTCACAAACAATGAAGAGAAATCTGAGCAATCACAGTGGAGAGATCTGAAAATCGCAAAAAGAGTTGGCTTCATGCAAGCGAGAGAGAGAAAATCAATTTTGATGCAGATGTTTGTAAGGATAAAAACGACATTTCTCTTGCTGACAAAATGCCTAAAACACAATGTCCGGCAGATGTACCGTAATTGATAATTTTGGCTGAAGAAAAGCCCAACCCGGTAATTGATTCTAAAAAAAATCAAAATTTTCTATTCTTGTTACTTTTCATACTGCATCAGTGCATCGTGCATCGTGCATCGTGCATCGTGAGGCACTTAATAATTTCAACATATCCCTCAAATTTAAAAATAATTGTATCTGAATAAAATTGCAGTTTCTGAAATTAAAAAGGACGTTAGGTAACTTCCATGTGCTTAATTTCCAATAATTATTATTGTAAGACTTTACAGAAAAATAAATAATAGTAAATTAGTAATAAACAAGAAAATTAATCACGTGAAAAATGGAGATTTCTATTTTCTTTTGAGAACGACAGATTTGACACCGCATTAGTAGTTCTACCTGGGTGAAGAAGAACCGTGAGATACACGCGCCATCTGATTTGGGCCCATAAATCTCATAATGGGCCATATGAACCAATTCCATGGTGCATAGTGAACATTCGTGGGCTCCATCGCAGACCCAATTGCTTTCCCTTTCAGTAGAATATACAGTCACTTCTTCTCCGGTGTCGGTAGAAATGTCTCACGCACATTTTCCAAAAGTCCTTTTTAACTTTCTTTGAATTTTCTTAGTTTGTCCAACTAAATCTACAAAGAACTAAGTTAGGTACATTTTTTTAGAAAATGTTCAATTATTTTTCTCTCGATTTGGGCCTAAGAAAGCCCAAAGAAACCGATCATCATACCAATCAATCATCATCGGGACTCTGTAACAGTAAAGTGTAAAACAGAGAGAGTTTAGGAATTAAGCTCTGAGATCTGAGATTCGGAGAAAGGATAGCAAATTGTGTGCTTTTATCGGAATATCTCACGATCGAAAATGTGAAACAAGTAACGAGAGAATTATTTGTCTCTTTACTTGGTTCACATTTTCCAAAATCTCACATGTATGAATTGTTTGTCGGCAGTTGAATCTAAATGTCTGCACAATTCTTCAACATCAAGCTATGTTCTTACCACATTTCATCTCTCGATGTTTGATATCTCATCTTTCGGTTTTTGTTGCAGTCATTGGCTCGTTTGAACAAGAAAGATTCATCGTTATTCTGGTGGATTTTGCACCTCAATGTACCACATGCTTTGTTTTATTAAAGTTTAAAGTTGGAACTCTCTTAGAGGAATCTCCTCTGCATCATCATCTGTACGTCATCCTTTTAGCGCCATGCACAACAAAATATTTATAATTAGCAATTTCAGGTTTATGAGGTTCACGAGATTGAATTTTTCTAATCTTTAATTATGTATATTTACTCTCCTCTATGTATTACGAGATTGTCATCTCATGATCAAGCAATTTACGATCAAAGTTATGAATAAAAATGAATGTGTTAATAAAACATAAAAATAAAGAGAATCTAGATAAATAATTTCCATTTGCTGAAGGCGATGTAAGAGCATGTTTAGTGGGAGGTTCTTACATGTGTTCTCAAGAATATAAAAAATGAAAATAATAAAAAGTAAGAGAGAGACATGAACATGAGTTCTCATATGAGAACTTTTGAGAACCTCTTGAGAGACTCATGTCACACATGGCAACATGTAAATGATTTTTAAAAAAAATTATTACTTAAATTTAATTATTCAATTTGACTAATTTATGTATATTATAATAATATATTTTGAGAGACTTTGAAAGAACCCCACTGCACATGCTCTAACATAGAGCTGTCAAAATGGGCGGACCGTCCATGGGCTGTCCGTGTCCAACACCTAATGGACCGGTCATGGACAAGCTCGTTTTGACATGGCCACTAATAGACTGGACTATAATGGATATAGGCTTTATTGGACTGGACTCTAATGGAATTGAGCGGCCCAATAGACAAAAAATGTTAGGTCAAATGATTTGGGGAAAAAATGAAAAATCGTCAAAACTTTCTAAAATAAAAAATCAGAGCTTCTCCGGCGATTTCTTCGCAACAGAGCTTGACGCTTGTCTCCATGGCTTCATCGCATCAATCTCAGCCACTTCTTTCGATTCAGGTCAGATTTCAGAACAAGGTTTACGATTTGAGCATTTACGATTCATTTGTGAAGGAAGTAGAAGAAGAAGACTTTATTGCTATGATTTGCTTTTGGATTTGATACTTTGTTGCTTTGATTTGCTTTTGGATGTGATACTTTGTTGTTTATTTGGATATTTGTCTTAAACTTTTGGATTGTATTTGAGATTTTTGCAGATTTTGGCGTTTTTCATAATTTGTTCTTGTGGTGACCAATGGACACCAATGGACAGTCTATTAAAATATGGGCAATAATGGGCATGGGCTATAATGGACATGAGCTATAATGGACATGGATGTTATTTGTCCATAACTAAAATGGTCAATATTGGACCGGGCTAATGGACGGGGACAGCCTATTTTGACAGCTCTACTCTAACACGCTCAAAATATAAAGAAATTTTGAGAACTTACAAAAGCTATATATAGGCCCCCTTTCCACGTAGTTCTGCCCATGTAAGTCATATCAAAAGTGCCACAGGTACCCATAAGTTCACTCTAGGATATGTTAATTATTCTCATTTTTTAACAACTCGATCAAAAAAATTTATGAAGGATGACAATTACCTTACTATATAATAAAGGCTTATAGGTAGAGAAAAAAAGAACTAGAAACAACAACATTCACATTCTTTATGGTTTTTTAATTAAGTTATGAAATACCAAAAAAAAAAAAAAAAATCATATGTTTCCAAATTATTTACTTTAGAAGGCTTCCATATTTTTTTTTCTTTTTCCTTTTGTTGTTGTCGGCCTCGGGGGTTTCGTTTTAACTCCCAGGTTTAGGTTTCGGAAGAAGACAATTTGTGTGTCTTTCAATTTTAGGGTTTCTGTCGACTATGGAGAAGAATAAAAGCGAAATTGAAGTAGGCTCCGACTTGGGAAACGATTCAAAAACTCAAGAGAAGGTAAAGTTATTTCTTCGATTTTATTGTAGATGTGATTTTGCACTCTCTTTTCCCGACCTCTATAACTTTAGGTACACTTGATTCTCATAACGTTGACCTCTATCGTTGGCATATATAATATTATTTTTGAACACTCTAAAGTTATGTTTGATTCTTCAATTCCTCCTTAATATGTTTGATGATTTTGCAGAAAAGGGAACTGTCATTAGCTGAAACATGCAGATATGATGAGATTAATCTTGCAATAAAAGGTAATTCTTGAGAGTCATAACTTAACTCTGCCAGTGGATTCTTTTACAATTAATCCTTGAAATCGATCTCTAACGTAGCGTGTTTCTTTACCTGGTCCAACAGAGGGCAAACCTTATAGAATCACTTGGGAAGTTGTGCCGTTGAGGACACTTGCGCTAATGAAGGAGAGGGGCTTGCATTATATTAGATAATGATGTTGATCATAAGGCT
>NW_003302142.1:0-5252 GCF_000004255.2 Arabidopsis lyrata subsp. lyrata | reverse complement strand
ACATACATAGTCAAAGCACATATGCATGTGTGCTGATTTACCATAAAAATCAAATGATGCATTTTGATGCTTAAAGTCTGTAATAATAGAGGAAGTGGGTGGAAATAGTAGGGACTAGTGAGGGTCCAGCACGTGGCACTACTTAAGCGTCACAGAATGTTGATGCTAATTCACTAGTAGAACCTCTGGGCTCTCGACCAAATCGAAATTTGAAACTATACTCCGATATTAAGAGGAATGTGCCAATCTGTTTAACTCCACTACAACAATGGATCCATATCTACGTAAATCTATTTTCTAGATATTTTGAAACTAAACAGAGGAATGTTGTATAAGAAACACGATGTGATACATACTAACAAATAGGGACACCATACTTGTAACTCTTGTTTTAAATTTTAAAAAACTTCGACGATAGTGGATTGGGAGCTTTCAGATATAATCATATAATTTTGGGGTTAGTCTTTTAGAAGTATATATGTATGTATAAACGAATATAGGTTATGTATATGAATATTCGATCATATCCTAAAAGAGACATAACATATGGTAGTTGCTCCACCGTAGGAAGTTGTGCGTGTGGACCGCTTCACCGTTGAAAATATGTGAAAAGTTGCCATCATTCCAAAAAGAATCCTTTAGATATTTCTTAGAGCCAAAAACATACATTCGTGTATGCACTATAGATCTCAATCGTTACAGGAACACACAAAAAATAGTGTAAATCTTGTGGAATCAATATAATCGATATAGTTATTGCAAACAAACATAAACACACATCACAATCCGTTAATATATATATAAACTAGAACAAATATAATTAAGGTGGAATTGCTCTTCTAAATTTACAAATTATTATGTCACTTAACAGGCATCGATTATTGTTCAAATAATATTGTGAAACTACATGTGTTTCAATTACTAGATAAAATTATTAGTATCTTTCTGTACGTCCAAGAATATGAATCCGCTTACAAAACTTTTTTTTTTTTAATAACTAAGAAATTTTGGGTCTAGGTTCATACAAAAGTTTTTAATCAATCATATATTAAATTAAAAAATATCATTTTTTGATTGGCTGTTCAAATCAAAAAGAAAATGTTTACAAAAATTGATATACCTTTGTTAAATTTGGCCTCTGCATATAAGATTTTAATCGAAATCTATCTAGTTTCTATGCACACACGTTTTCTGTGTTATACATGCGAAATAATATTATCATCATATCAAAAGACCATCACAAAACACCGACCGACCTATAATAACCTATGAATATTCAATGTTGTGATCATTCATATATACGTTAAATTTTCTAAAATAAACATATACGATGTTTTTTGACCAAAAAAAAAAAAAAAACATATACGATGTAGGGCCATATGATGACCTCGTACGTATGTAATAAATCACAATTTTAAATAAATATTTTTTTCTAATAAAATCATATATGATCAAGCTAGACTAGTTTTTATCAAATTTCTTTAACAAGTTTAGACCATTTGAATTTGATATAGCAAATGTTAGCTTGAATGGTTTCTGACTGAGTTAGATTAGTCAACTGATAGACGACAAGATGCTCGTTAATGCTATGTGTTCTATAGTTTTTAATAATCACGATATACCTGATTTCTCATCATTTTCGATTAATTGTAGAATTTGCGGCCGCGTGACCAATCTGAAAGATGTATTAGTGATTTTTTTTCTACAACTGTCAATGGTGTTGATGTTTATATGCGTGTGTTTTCTAGATGTATTTTGCCTTGTAATGATGATGATGATCACCATCATTTGCAGATCACAGGCCCGTAATTAGAAAATTTCTAAGTGGGATTGACGTTGAGATGCATCTTAAATGGGTTCTTGAAGGATAATGTTTTCTACTTTAAAGAAACTCAAGTAGATCAGTAATATCAAATATTTAATCATTTCGTCTGACTTTTTGTATAATACCGACTATAATAGAGACTACATTTCATTTCGTTTTTAGCAATATCGTTATAATTAACAATAATCTTATAATCATTGTCAATTTTTTTTTAACTCACAACATGTATAGGAGATGCAAGTATAATGGTTTTTTAAATCTTTTTTCCTAACAAAATTTATTTAGTTTCGAGCTGGGACTTAACAAAAGGGTGGGTCTGGCCCATCTAACACTATCAAACCAACTTGTCACGGACCGTTGTTGCCTATAAATGGTAGCAGAAGCTTTCTTACAATAATTTCATAACAAAACAAGATTTTGAAGTAAAACATAAGAAAAGAAACCCTAAAAAAAGAGAGAAAATGATCAAAGGGTTCTTGTTGGTTTTTTTCTTTTTAATCACTGCAAAGACTTCAGTTTCCCGTCCGTTCGCATGGTCGAGGGGTAACATGCCAGGCCAAAACTATCCCGGCGAAAGTGGGTCGGGCCGTGGGCCCAATTGGGAGTACAACTGGGGTTGGGGCTCTGCTCCAGGATCTGGATGGGGATTCGGATCAGGCTCGGGTAGATCACCAACAGGATGGGGAAGAGGATCCGGATACGGTTATGGATCCGGATCCGGATCAGGTACCGGATATGGATATGGTTCTGGAGGTGGTGGAGCACGTGGTGGTGGATATGGTTACGGAAGCGGAAATGGCCGGTCTGGTGGAGGTGGTGGTGGTGGTGGTTCCAACGGTGAAGTTGCCGCTTTGAGCCACGGTAGTAAGATTCATCCGTAAGGATGTTTTATTTGGTAATTTCTCCCAACCAAAATATTTTGGGAGGAGTATAAGTGTTTGTAAGATTAAAGATTATTAGGTTTGGTACCCTCCTAAATGTAACTTATCTTCCTTTGTCTTGAATGCTTTTTATATAGATTATGCGCTCGACATATCTTATAATGTCTGCATGTTTTTAAAGTGTGATCTCTTTTAGTGTTTTTGTTTGTTTCCAAACGCTTGTTTTGATCATTTGAAGAAAACAAATATTATATCAGATTTGCATTTAGTTCAACTTGTATCGATTCAATTCAAGAAACCAATCTCTAGATGTACAATACAAATTCTAAGCTAACATCAGTACATCACTAATCAAGAACCCTCGGACATAAAAGAAGGTTTTACAGTACACAACAATGTGATTATACGACCCAATGCATAAATATGATCAAGCAGCAGCGAGTTGCTTCTTATTGTGATGAGTGGATAAAGAGTCGTCCTCGTGTGGATTCATCAGAAGTTTCGTCTTAGAAGAGCTTTTGAATGAAAGAGAAGGTTCTAGAAACAGAGACTTCATCTTCGTCAACATCCCCATCTCTCTTTGTAGAAAACAACAGTAGTTATTGAAAGTAGAAACGGTGACGTTTAACTGAAACCCGATTCCGAACAAGAAGTCAAGCTCAAGCATGTTCATTTCTTCTCTGCTTATTCCTCCAACTTTTGCATAATATCCATTGTTGTAACTCCTAAAATTGTAACACAAAAAAAAAAAAATTATTAAACAAAATGTTAACTAATTAGTGAATTTCGACAAATTAATTAACTTCAGAATTATTTACTTACAAGTCATCCATGAATTTAGCAGAGACCAAAACACTTGTGATTATAAGCCTATGCACATTGAAGGAATTGATAGGCAAAAATGGCTGCTTCTTCACGAACCGATCCAAATATATATACGCGACGATGTAACACGAATAGCTACAATTCGCGTAATTGAAGATCCTCTCGAGATAGCTTCTGATGGAAATGGAAGGTTTGGTTAGTCCAGTGAAGCTTGAGATCCTCTGTTTCTGGCTCAGCTTGTCGTTGGTCTCCGATACTCTTTGCAACAGATACGACATTGCCGTTAAAACACTTGGCATGATCTCAGCCATTGGTTCTTCAAGATCTTGGTTCATTATCTGGATCTGAATCTGATCAGCCATTGGATTGATGGAAGAAAAGATAAACAGAGCTCTGTTTGTGATGAGTTTATTACATTAAATCACATTACATGTTTTGGTTTGCTTTTTTGTACCTGTCTTTTGCCTGTCATTTTGGTGTTATATAGAAGGAATTTTAAAGAGAAAATCACATTTTTAACCCTCAAAGTGTTATTGGGTAGCACTTTAAACCTCGAAAGAATTCTACTAACACTATAAACAACCAAAATAATTTTACTAACACTTTAAACCTCCAAACTAGTTTTCATGTTTTCCCCGCCCTAAGATATGATAGAACAATTAATTTATGTTGGTTTAATATAAATTAATTTAATTTAATTTAAATTGTAATTAATTTTATTATTTATTTTGATTTTTTGATTATTAAGAAACGTAAAAAAAAAATAGATTCCTCTGATACGGAGAATTCTTTGTTTTCTGACAAAATTTTGACATTCTTTAGTTTTTATTATTCTATTCAAGTTTTTCTTGTACCTCATATTCTACATTATTTGGTTTATATTATTATACTATAAACTTCTCTTGTGCTTAAATCTAAAGTTTCAGAAGTTGAATTTCGAAATTTCATGGTCGAACGGTGAATAAACAAAGAAGGTGAAGTTTTTTAGATTTTTATTAATTGTAATAACTAATAAAATTAATTTAAATTAAAGTTTTTTATATTTTTATTAGTTGTAATAAATAATAAAATTAATTTAAATATAAATTAAATTAAATAAATGTATACTAAACAAATAGAAATTATATTTTCTATCTTTTTTTATGGTGTGACAAACAGAAAAGAGCTAGTTTAGATGTTTAAAATGTTAGTAGAATTATCTTGGTGGTTTATAGTGCTAGTGAATTCTTTCGAGGTTTAAAATTCTACCCAGTGGCCAGTAACACTTTGAGGGTTAAAAATGTGTTTTTTCCGAATTTTAAATAAGATTGTGAATATTCTATTACTCTGCATTAAATTTTTATTCTCTACTACTCCATTCATTACAAGTATCATTTTAGAATTTTGTTTTAAACTATGCATTGAAAATACAAACATTTTTTTCTGGGAAACAATATTATTATTTCTCTTATTGTTTTTTCTTACATTGTTCTAAATGATTAAAAACTCTTATGTTATCGTTATGTACATCCTTGTGAAAAAATTTAGTTTGGATGTAAATATATTTCCTAGTAAACGTGAAACACTTCAACTAGAAGAACTACATTCTCATGTGGTAGTTCACAAATCACGCATTCTATGTTTGATTTTCTAGTTTCATTTGGATACTCAAGATTAGTTTTGAATTTAATATCTAATGAATAGTGATTACTCGATCATCTCATGGTTAAACCATGGGCCAG
>NW_003302143.1:0-5261 GCF_000004255.2 Arabidopsis lyrata subsp. lyrata | reverse complement strand
TCTGGCTTCATGTTTCAGACTTTAACTTTGTTTAAGTCTTAAGTCGTATCGTGTTTCATTGTTTGATTTTCAATGCTTCAAGAGTTTCAGGTCTCAATTTTTTATGGTTAATGTGAAAACAAATCACACATTTAAAATTACCACACATTCACTAATCAGTCACTGAATCACACATTCAAAGATCACATTACATGTATGACACATTCAAAGATTACACATTAACATAATGCCCGCGGGCCGACCCGTTTACCTGCTGGACTTTGCGGGGCGGGTATGGACACTGTTTTCTTTGTCCGCGGTTTAGCGGGCGTGCCCGTTGCGGTCTGAAAAAATTGCGGTCAAATGCGGGTCTGTCCAGGCGGACGCGGGCATGCCCGTCTGACAGCTCTAATTGGACTCAAAGAACCCTACACAAGCTTATTATGGTTTCTCTAAGTTTTGTAAGGGAGGACAAAGTCCCTCTGAGTTTTTTTATTTTTCATCTACGCTAGTTTAGCAGCTAGGATCCGGGTTGCATTTCTCTTTCTTATACTCAGTCATACACACCAATCATGTCATATTGGACTCCAAGAACCCTACACAAGCTTATTATGGGTTCTCTAAGTTTTGTAAGGGAGGACGAAGTCCCTCTGAGTTTTTTTGCTTGCATCTACGCTAGTTTAGCAGCCAGGATCCGGGTTGCATTTTTCTTTCTTATATTTAGTCATACACACCAATCTTGTCATATTGGACTCCAAGAACCCTACACAAGCTTATTATGGCTTCTCCAAGTTTTGTAAGGGAGGACGAAGTCCCTATGAATTTTTTTACTTTGCATCTAAGCTAGTTTAGCAACCAGGATCCGAGTTGCATTTCTCTTTCTTATACTCAGTCATACACACAAATCTTGTCATATTGGACTTCAAGAACCTTACACAAGCTTATTATGGCTTCCACAAGTTTTGTAAGTGAGGACAAAGTCCCTATGAGTTTTTTTTTGTTTTGCATCTACGCTACTTTGACAACAAGGATCCGGGTTGCATTTCTCTTTCTTATACTCGGTCATACACACCAATCATGTCATATTGGACTTAGAGCTGTCAAGCGGGCTTGAAGTCCGCGGACTAAGCCCAATTAGTACAGTTGCGGGGCGGGCCTGGACACTTAAAATTATGTCCATAAAAACGCGGGCATAGCGGGCATGGTCCATGCGGAAACGGGTTTAGCGGGTTGACCCGTTGCGGTTTGGCGGGTTTACGGGTTGGTCCGCAAAAATGAAACCTTTTGTTTCTCTTAGAGGTGTCTGATACGTTTGAGACAAACCTAAAAGTCTAAAACCCTACAGAACTGATTCTTTTCTATTGTGCTACAAGGAAAGCGAAAAGTCACGCTTCCCAGTTTCAAAACTGTTGAGAGTTGGTAAAGTCTAAAGCTAGGTTGTGGACCTTGCTTGTAATCTTAGACTACAAACTAGATTGAATCATACCTAGGTGTGGGTGGTTAATCTAGTGCTTTTGAGTGTGAAATTATGATTGAAAAAGTGGATTTCTAAAATCGTTTCTATGGTTGAATCAAGAGAGAAAGTTGACTAACCTAAAAGAGAGTGAAAATTACAACAAAAACTCAAAGGCTCATATCATTCATCATCCATCACAGATTCTCAGATTCTCAAAATCGATTCAATATAATTTTCATAGAGCCACATTCAACAAAAACCAGAAAGTTGTAATGGTAAGTTACAATTACAAAGTTAGTCTATTGATTAAATTTTTAGTCATGTACAAACTTAAAAGGTAATAGTATTTTTATTTTGTGTAGGAGTCACGTGATTCTTACGATCTTAGATCGATAGATTTGGAATCTCAAAGAGTTGTTGATTTTGCAAATGCTGAACATGAGCGACAGATGTTTAATGGAGCTGAAGCATCTAAATCTCGAAGAAAGCCATCCATTGAGATTGAAGATGATGATGATGTTGATAGAGAAAAGTCACCACCACAAAAGAAGAGAAGTAAGTCTCATGAAAGATCTAAACCTAGTAGAAAGCCATCCATTGAGATTGACGGTGATGATGTCGACAAAGAAACGTCACCACCACAGAAGAAGAGAAGGCAGTCTCGTGATGATAATGATGAAGATGGTGATGATGAGGGTGATGATGATGGTGACGATGGAAAATCATCACCAAAGAAAAAGAGGAGGCAGTATTCAGACGTGTGGGAACACTTTACCGTGATTACTAAAAAAGATAAAAAAGGGGAAAAAGAAGAAAGAGCAATGTGCAAGCATTGTAAGAACGATTATGCATATAATCCACACAAAAACGGTACAAATTCATACCGACGTCATTTGGAGGTGTGTAAGCTTAGGATTAGAAGTGGTGATATTGGTAAAATGATGATCAATTCAGAAGCGAGGTTGCAAGCTAGGAAGATAGATCAAATGGTTTTTCGTCAAATGGTAGCTAAATGTATCATTCAGCATGATCTCCCATTTTCTTATGTTGAGTATGAGAGAGTAAGATCAGTTTGGAAGTACTTGAATGAAGATGTGAAGTTTATCAGCCGGAACACTGCGGCAGCTGATGTTTACAAGTTTTATGAGAATGAGACGGAGAATTTAAAGAGAGAGTTAGCTAATCTTCCCGGAAGGATCAGCCTTACTTCTGATTTGTGGACTGCAATCACGCATGAAGGCTACATGTGTTTAACAGCACATTACATCGACACAAATTGGAAACTGAACAACAAAATTCTAGCATTTTGTGCTGTGCCGCCTCCACATACAGGTACTCACTTAGCAATGGAGATTCTTGAGAAATTGAAGGAATGGGGAATTGAAAAAAAAGTGTTCTCTCTCACTTTAGACAACGCTACTAACAATGATACAATGCAAGAGATGGTGAAAAATCAGCTTATGTTGAGGAATGATTTGGTGTGTGGAGGAGACTATTTTCACGTGAGATGTGCAGCACATGTTCTTAATCTCATTGTTCAAGATGGTCTCTCAGTGATTGGCAGTTCGTTGCGTAAGATCAGAAAAAGTATCAAGTATGTTCAAGGATCAGAACATCGTGAGATAGTATTTGCAAAATGTGTGGAATCTGTTGGTATAAAGCATAAGGCTGGTTTGTTGTTGGATGTGAAAACTAGATGGAACTCAACATACAAGATGCTTGATAGGGCTCTCAAGTATCGAGCTGCATTTGGTAATCTAAAAGTTATTGATGGCAACAACTACAAGTTTTATCCTACGGAAGATGAATGGAAGCGACTCAAAAATTTGTGTGATTTGTTGGAGCCATTTGATGAGGTTACCACTCTTATTTCAGGTTCCACATATCCTACTTCAAACTTGTACTTCATGCAAGTTTGGAAGATCAATAATTGGTTGACAGTGAATGAGTTTAGTGAAGATGAAGTTATCAGAAAAATGATTATCCCCATGAAGGAGAAGTTTGATAAGTATTGGAGTGAAGTTAGCGATATTTTTGCAATGACTACCGTCTTTGATCCAAGGTTGAAGCTAACACTTGCACAATTCTGTTTTGGTAAACTTGATAGAAGTTCTTGTCAAGAAAGGATTGAAAAGTTACGTAGTAAACTAACTACTCTGTTTGAATCCTATGAGAACAAGTCCATTTTTGCATCACCTTCTACAGAAACACGTCAAACATATCACCAGGGAGATGATAATGAAGGACAAAGAGGAAGTTTTGGCAATTATGATGTAAGTACTCGTAAATTCTCTGTCTCTTATGAACTTTACAAGTTTCAGGTTATGGTTTGGAAAATAGCACGTTCTGGTTTTGAAAACTGCAAGTTTTGCATTTGAAATTATGATATTACCTATATCTTATGCTCTTAAAAAGTTTCAGGTTTTGGTTTTGCAAATTGTAGGTTTTGCTTTTGAAAACTGCAGGTTCTATCTCTTATGTTTTTAGTTTCAGGTTTTTGTTATTAAAATTGCAGGTTTTGATTTTCAAATAATGAAATTCTCTGTCTTTTAGTTCTTAACAGATTGGAAGTTCTGATTTTTGAAAATATACAAGTTTTGTTTAATGAAATTGCAGGATTTCTTCGCCTTTCGCAAAGAGACTGTTGTTGCTAGTGGAAAGTCTTCTCTGCAAATGTATCTTGATGAACCGGCATTAGATATGAGGAACTTTGAGAGTTTAGATATTCTAAAGTTTTGGAAAGATAACGCTCAGCGCTACGGAGAATTGGCTTCCATGGCTTGTGACCTCCTTAGTATACCAATCACAACAGTAGCCTCTGAATCGTCTTTTAGCATTGGAGCTAGAGTTTTGAACAAGTATAGAAGTTTTCTCCTACCAAAAACGGTTCAAGCATTAATATGCAGCCGCAATTGGTTAAAAGGTTTCGAAGCATATGAAAACGGTAAACAAATATGTTTCACAAGTTATTCAATTACATAATCTAAAATTGTGTATTAACTTTGTTTTTGTTTGAAATTTGCAGTGGTGGTGGTAGACTCTAATGGTGAAGATGAGACGTTACCTTCTTTTCAATCAATTGTTGATGATGAAACATTTGATGATGAAGATGATGAAGCAGCTTAAGTTTCAGTTTGATTTGATTTTCAGGTTTTGTTTCAGGTTTTAGTTAAATTCAGTTTGAGTTTAAGTATGACTTTGAGTTTTAGTTTGGTTTCAGTTTCAGACTTTAAGTATGATTACTTTTAGTTTGGTTTGAGTTTTAAGTATGACTTTGACTTTATGTTTGAGTTTCAGCTTTGGTTCTAATGTTTCAGACTTTGAATATTTGAGTTTTAAAAATTCAGTCTTTAAGACTTTAAGTGTTCCAAAGTGTCAGGTTTGGTTTCATGGCTTCAATGTTTCAGACTTTAACTTTGTTTAAGTCTTAAGTCGTATCGTGTTTCATTGTTTGATTTTCAATGCTTCAAGAGTTTCAGGTCTCAATTTTTTATGGTTAATGTGAAAACAAATCACACATTTAAAATTACCACACATTCACTAATCAGTCACTGAATCACACATTCAAAGATCACATTACATGTATGACACATTCAAAGATTACACATTAACATAATGCCCGCGGGCCGACCCGTTTACCTGCTGGACTTTGCGGGGCGGGTATGGACACTGTTTTCTTTGTCCGCGGTTTAGCGGGCGTGCCCGTTGCGGTCTGAAAAAATTGCGGTCAAATGCGGGTCTGTCCAGGCGGACGCGGGCATGCCCGTCTGACAGCTCTAATTGGACTCAAAGAACCCTACACAGCTTATTATGGTTTCTCTAAGTT
>NW_003302144.1:0-5283 GCF_000004255.2 Arabidopsis lyrata subsp. lyrata | reverse complement strand
TATTCGTTTTGGATCATTTCACCAACCCGAATCACCGAAACCGAAAACTTGACCCGAATCCATTATGATTTTAGTTCTCATTTCTCAACAACACTCAAAAGAAACACTCGAAAATCATTTCTCTCTAATCCTGTGAAACCCTAATTCCTTTCTCTGTCAATTTTCTCCGGTGAACAAAAATGGCGGAATGTCCGACGGATATCATCAACGAGTTGTTCCTCCGTCTCAGAGCAACTACGCTTGTAAAGTGTCGCGCCGTCTCGAAGCCTTGCTTCTCTTTGATCGACAGTCCCGAGTTCATCTCCTCTCATCTCCGTCGCAGACTCGAAACAGGAGAACATCTCATGATCTTACTCCGAGGACCTCGTCTTCTACGTACGGTGGAGCTCGACTCGCCGGAGAACGTCTCCGACATCCCTCATCCTTTACAAGCCGGAGGTTTTACCGAGGTTTTTGGTTCCTTTAACGGTGTCATCGGGTTATGCAACTCTCCCGTTGATATAGCGATTTTTAATCCTTCGACAAGGAAGATTCATCGGTTACCGATTGAGCCACTTGATTTCCCAGAACGTCACATCACTCGTGAGTATGTGTTTTACGGTTTGGGTTATGATTCTGTGAGCGATGACTATAAAGTGGTGAGGATGGTTCAGTCTAAGCCTAAAGGAGGTAAAAAGAATTTTGGTTGCATTGAAATCAAAGTTTTTAGCTTGAAGAAGAATTCGTGGAAGAGAGTGTGTCTTATGTTCGAGGTTCAGATTCTTTTCATTCACTACTATTACCATCTCTTGCCTCGTCGTGGTTATGGCGTTCTAGCTAACAATCATCTTCACTGGATTTTGCCTCGAAGGCAAGGAATCATCGCCTTTAATGCGATAATCAGATTTGATCTTGCTTCTGATGACCTTGGAGTCCTCAGTTTCCCACGGGCTCTTTACACTGAAGATGATATGGATATTGGTGTGTTAGATGGCTGCGTTTGTTTGATGTGTTACGACGAGTTTAGCCATGTTGATGTTTGGGTTCTGAAGGAGTATGAAGATTGGAAATCTTGGACTAAGCTGTTTAGGGTGCCGAAACCAGAGAGCGTTGAATCGGTTGACTTCATGAGACCTATGGTGTATTCCAAGGACAGGAGCAAGATTTTGCTGGAGATTAACAATGCGGCGAATCTCATGTGGTTTGATTTGGAAAGTAAGAGTCTTACAACTGTTGGAATAGAGTGTGATAGTTCATTTACCGCAGACATCCTCGTGAGTAGCCTTGTTTTGGGATGTAAAGGAGATCCTACCAAAGCTCAGCGCAGGAAAGATCAAATGATGCCGAAGAGTAACAAAAGGTGGTATGCTCATCTCTAGCCAGTGCTTTCTTACTCGTTTTGTTTCCTTGATAAATTTGTAGAAATGAGTCTTAGGTATCTTCATTCTTTGAGAAGTTAGGGTTGCTAAATGTATCAACATGCTTAAACATCTTATGTTGCAATCTCAGGGATGGTTTTCTGGCCAAGGGATTCAAGCTGAAGCTATGAGCAAAGCAGGGGAAACTTCTGAGCCCAAACATTAGATCAAGGTAATTGTAATGAATCTAATGATATCCAGTATATCCCTCAAGTTGGCATCTTCCTTTCTTTTCGATGTGTGATTTCCATCTGAACATAGATACATTATATGATACATTACTATCCCTAAAGTTGATCGTAATGAATCTATTGATATCGAGTATTTCCCTAGAGTTGGTATCTTCTTTTATTTTCGATGTGAGATTTCCAGTCCTATGATAGATACATGATTGAATGTCTTAAGAGGTGGAACTTGAGTCAACGGCATAGTTTAGCATAAACAATATAGGAGCTTCATTTAAAATCTGACTATTTCAAGTGTTTTTTGAGTTTGAAACATAAAGATGCAAATCTTGATCTGTGTTTGATTTTCAGGTACAGTAGCAGTAGCAGTCGCAAGGGGAAAGGAAATGGCAAAATCCTAAACCCATATGAGGTCGTAGTACTAATAAGCTTAACCTAAGTGCGTAGTATGTGGTAAATAAAGATATTGCTTTTCTATATGTTATCGACTAGAATCTATATGTAAAACTCTTATCAGTTTGGTCTGTTGCAATTTGATTGCGACTTAAACTGTTAATCTCAAATTTAAAGTAAAATCTGGTTGCAAATATTGTTATGACGTAAATCGTCGATAACAATTGAACAACATCGTTTAAACAACAAGAGATGTGAGACGATTTAACCAAAAAAGACCAACATAAACAAACTAAACCGAAATAATTGAATAAGACAGTAATAACCGACAAGTAAAGGACATAATTTCAGGATATGGAAGACATCTAACTCTACAAAATTCTACAGAATCATTGCTCACACAATAGGACTTTCCTTAAGGTTATATCCAATACTAGAAGCCAGAACCTTTAGTGCATTGGAATGTTATCAAATTGTCATAATAAAAAAAGCCTTCGATTTAACAAGTAAAAAAGCTCGATTATCTCAAGGAACTAAACAAGATTTCATTAAGAACAAATCAGATAAACTATTAGCTCATGAAGCTCTAATTGTCATAATTGTCAAATTGTCATAATCACCCACTCACACAAGATCACGTGGTAGGAAATCTCGAAAGTTACAAACTTTCCCTAATAAGAAACTGAGAAACACAAACAAAATCACAGAAACCATACCTCAGTGCTGAAGTAAAATCTCCGAGCTCGGAATGATTTAGGAGGCATAAAAGTAGCACCGGCCTTAAGATTCCTAGCCCTAATCACAACTTGTCTGGAAAATTCAAACACATCAAAATCCAATTCAGCTAATTCTGAAAAATCAATTTACACAAAGAAGGAGAAGAGAAGATGAGTCACCCTTCTTTGACCTTCTTCGCATCTGTAGTCGGAGAAGATCGCATGAGCTTAGAAACAAAGTAACGGAGAATTAGAATTAGAACCATCACGACGGAGAGAGGTATCAAAACCCAGTCTCTTATCGCCGTGTCAAGAACCAGATCTTCCACCATTGATAATCAATCCTCTTCTACCTCCCTTTCTCGATCCAACAAAATTATCTCTTCGTCGTCTCTGAGCTCGATCCGGTGAAGAAATTACAGACTTCGACGAGGAGCTGATTTAACCAAAATTGGACCAAAATAACCGAAATAAACCCGAAATAACCGAATACGATAGAAAATACGAACATTTTTAGCTTTAGCCGAACCGACCTTAACCCGAAACCCGAAAACGAGACCCGAATCCATTATGATTTTACAGCTAAAGAGTTCTCATTTCTTAACACTCAAAACCTCAGACTCGAAAATTCATTTCTCTCAAATCCTCTGAAACCCTAATTCCTCTCTCTCTCAATTTTCTTCGTGGAAACAAAAATGGCGGAATGTCCGATGGATCTCATCAACGAGTTGTTCCTCCGTCTCGCAGCAACTACGCTTGTACGTTGTCGCGCCGTCTCGAAGCCTTGCTTCTCTTTGATCGACAGTCCCGAGTTCATCTCATCTCATCTCCGTCGCAGACTCGAAACAGGACAACATCTCATGATCTTACTCCGAGGACCTCGTCTTCTACGTACGGTGGAGCTCGACTCGCCTGAGAACGTCACCGACATCCCTCATCCTTTACAAGCCGGAGGTTTTACAGAGGTTTTTGGTTCCTTTAACGGTGTCATCGGGTTATGCAACTCTCCTGTTGACATAGCGATTTTTAATCCTTCCACAAGGAAGATTCATCGGTTACCAATTAAGCCACTTGATTTCCCAGAACGTCACATCACTCGTGAGTATGTGTTTTACGGTTTGGGTTATGATTCTGTTAGCGATGACTTTAAAGTTGTGAGGATGCTTCAGTCTAAGCTTAAAGGAGGTAAAGAGAATTTTGGTTACCCTGTTGAAATCAAAGTTTTCAGCTTGAAGAAGAATTCGTGGAAGAGAGTGTATCTTATGTTCGAGGTTCAGATTCTTTTCATTTACTTCTATTACCATCTCTTGCCTCGTCGTGGTTATGGCGTGCTAGCTAACAATCATCTTCACTGGATTTTGCCTCGAAGGCAAGGAATCATTGCCTTTAACACGATAATCAGATTTGATCTTGCCTCGGATGACCTTGGAGTCCTCAGTTTCCCACAGGATCTTTACACTGAGGATGATATGGATGTAGGTGTGTTAGATGGTTGCGTTTGTTTGATGTGTTACGACGAGTTTAGCCATGTTGATGTTTGGGTTTTGAAGGAGTATGAAGATGTAAAATCTTGGACTAAGCTGTTTAGGGTGCCGAAACCAGAGAGTGTTGAATCGGTTGACTTCATGAGACCTCTGATCTATTCCAAGGACAGGAGCAAGATTTTACTGGAGATTAACAATGCGAAGAATCTCATGTGGTTTGATTTGGAGAGTAAGGAGCTTACAACTGTTGGAATAAAGGCGTGTGATAGTTCATTTACTGCAGACATCCTCGTGAGTAGCCTTGTTTTGGGATGTAAAGGAGATCCTACTGAAGCTCAGCGCAGGAAAGATCAAATGGTGCCGAAGAGTAACAAAAGGTTTTATGCTCATCTCTAGCCAGTGTTTTCTTACTCGTTTTGTTTCCTTGATAGAATTGTAGAAATGGATAATAAGGCAAATGTTAGTCTTAGGTCTCTTTATTCTTTGATGTGTTACGGTTGCAAATGGTTAACTGTATCAACATGCTTAAACATCTAGTGTTACAATCTCAGGGATGGTTTTCTGTCCAAGGGATTCAAGCTGAAGCTATGAGCAAAGCGGGGGGAATTTCGGAGCCTAAACATTAGATCAAGGTAAGTGTAACTGTGTAATGAATCTAATGATATCGAGTATTTCCCTCAAGTTGGCATCTTCTTTTCTTTTCGATGTGAGATTTCCATCTGAACATAGATACATTATTGGATGTCTTAGGAAGTGGAACTTGAGTAAACGCCGGTTTAACATAAACAGTTTAGGAGCTTCATATAAAATCTGACTATTTCAAGTGTTATTGATTTTGAAACATGTAGATGCAATCTTGATCTGTGTTGGATTTTCAGGTACAGTAGCAGTAGCAGTAGCAGTCGCAGGGGGAAAGGAAATGGCAAAATCCTAAACCCATATGAGGTCTTCTTAGTACTAATAAGCTTAACCTATGTACGTAGTATTTCGTACGGAAATATGGTGTTCTTCTATATGTAATCGACTGGAGTCTATATGTAAACTCTCGATCTCAAATCCTCAATCAAAAGTAAATCAGGTGCAAATATTGTTACTGAAGAGGATTTAC
>NW_003302145.1:3807-5493 GCF_000004255.2 Arabidopsis lyrata subsp. lyrata | reverse complement strand
TTGTGTAAATGATGAATGAGAGAGAGAGAGACAAAGACAGACAGAGGAAGTATATATGAGCATAGATATTACACATAGATAGAGAGACCATTATATTAAACGCAAACGCAAACACATAAATTACGTCTTAAACCATAAAAGCCATGGTCTAGAGACTTTTAGGAAATAGCCAAATGAGGCTGCGTAGTATAATAAAGACACATGACACATAATCTTTTACGTATGCAGACTCAAATGAAATTTCATGTGTATATATGTGTATTTTGTATTTTGTGCATATGTGTAATTAAGTAGAAGGTAGCTAGCCTATGATAAAAAGTCTGGTGGAATATGTAAGCAAAAATTAGTTGTAAAACCAAGTCACTTGGTTTAAACTAAAGTATTAATTAAGACAAAGAAAAAGAAGATGGAATCTTTGCTTTCAGATATCTTTTGTTCTCTTCTTCTTAACTCTATGAAGAAAAGTCTATAACGCCTAATAAAATATATGATGAAACTGGAATCACAAGGAAACCTTTGTTACGATGATAAGATGTTAGGATTAATCACATGTATTATCTATGATTTAACCAAGTGGATATCACTTGTCTCCATCTCTTTATACAAAAGTAAACTCAAAAACACTATCAATGTCAAACAGATTTATGTCAAAAATTGACTTAGGTAGTTTGGTTCCGGATATATATTAAAGTAAAAAAGATCAAGATGTTGGGTATGTAAAAGTGTAAATGATGTAATTTGACCAATTCTTATAAACGAGTAAATTGGTCTAGAGGGCAAAACTTAACGTTGACAAAACAATATTTGTCTGTTCCGAATCAATGATTGTGAAAGAATATGAAACAATTGAATTGAAGATTGCAAAGAATCATCCAATCTTTGAAAAGCGATCGGACAAATTGGATTTTCCGTTAACCAAACTTGGCAATGTATATATTTAAAAACCATATGCAAAATTTCTTTAAATATAATCAATATTTTTTTTTTTTTTCATCAAATATAATCAATATAAAAGTTTGTTTGTTAGGATATTTATGTAATTAATATTGTTAGGTGAGTCAACACTTCCCTCCTATTTGCTGCACATTTTTACGTTTAAAATTTAGTTTTGGATTTTATTGATAATAGAATATACAATACATTTCAAATTTACAAATAGGGTATTCATTAGAGAGAGGGAATATTTAGCATCTCCATACATGTCAGCGACCAAATGGGTTTTGCTGGCTTTTCCATATTGAAATATTTCCAATATATGTCCTGACTCTTACGTTTTTTTTTTTAATAATTCATCTCTGAACCACGTTTGTTTCATATATTTCTTTTTATATTTGCCTTAAGAAAAAGACTTGGTACGTAACATTTTGACAAAATATGTAAAATGATCTAAAGATAGGCTATGCTCTGATATGGGCTACTATAGTCATGGGCTCATGGCATGTGACAAAGTTTTGTTCGGCCACTTTATCCTTCGGCTTTGGGCCTGGTTTTATTTTAGCTTAAAATTACATAATTTAAAACAAAAATATCTTAACCTGCATGACATGACATGATTAAACTACACAACATGACATGACATGATTTAATGGTCAATTGATTACAAATCATATCTTTAAGACTCAAAATGAATCTTAAATTAGCTCATTTGATCCAATCTTTTTCAATACAAGTTTTTTTTTTTTTTTT
>NW_003302145.1:1353-3707 GCF_000004255.2 Arabidopsis lyrata subsp. lyrata | reverse complement strand
CTGACCCTTATTAGATCTATTACAGACTACACTTCTTTCTTCATAATCTTGATGAATACCTTCAATGATTAACGACCTGGCGACAGGTCGTGCTCTGCGTAAAATCCTGGCGAACGGCTATAATTGTACATCGCTAGAGATCTCCTGCACACTTGCCTCTATTAATCTGCAAATTTGTTAATAAATCGCAATATCTAGGACTCGAACCTCAAACCTCTTGGTGTAGAAGCATTAATCAATCATTGGTCAACCAATAGGCCAAGGGGGCTTCCACTTTTCAGTGACAAGTTACTTTATTATTATTTTTTTCTTGATTGACAAGAAAAGAAGAAAAAAAAATTATAATAAATTTAGTCGCCAAAAGCTCTAGTTTTTCAATAGCTAGTAAAAAAAAAAAAAGGAAAAAGAGGTGTGTGTACACCAAAACAAAAAGTAGAAGTTGAAGCTCTCACTCAAATGGACACTTGACTTCTCCTTGTCATTTTCCAAGTCAATTTAGGCACTCTCTTTGATACTTCTCTTTTCTTTTTCCAACGCAAATTGAAATTCTACTATGTTCCATCTCTTTGTACACTTCATGTACATATATATGCTTTTGTTTATAATATCAGATAAAATATTAAGTCTCTCATATCATCTTTTATAGTAATCATTTCATATATTTTGATACCCCAACAATGACACTGAAGTTTTTGGACCCAACAATAACACTAACACTGAAGTTTTTTTGTATTTAGTTAGCTTCAAAAGTTGAAATGATACATACCGCTTTTTCAAAGCTCAACGTTTCTAAATATTTATACACTAGTAATTTTATGTAATCATATGGGCCGTTTACATTGAGTTGAAGACACATCTTAATGTGTAATAACTACTATTATTCAACTCTCTAAATACAACTCGCCCCATATCTGGAGAACACTACGTAGATATAGTTCACATGTATCTCCTTCTTCCTATGCGAGAAATAGAAGAAGAACTTCATCTAAAATTACCAAAAAATTCAATCAATCTAATTAATTTAATCCACCCAAAAAACTAATTTATAGAAAAAGAACTAAAATGTCACTTATTATACATAATCTAGCATGATATGTTCATGCATTCCTTATATATTATGTCAAACACAATAAGATAAGATATTATTATGAAAGGATCAACGTATTCTCTCACCTTCACAATTGGTGTTATAAACTCACATAGGAAGGATGGATCCCTTTCGAGTAACTCTGGCCCATTCCATGAAATAAATTAATTATTAGACCTTTAATTATAAAAGCCATCGTGATTATAAAACAATTTTTTTTTGTCAAGGTAACATAAGACACGCAATATGTAATATAATGAACTTGAGGGTGAAAGATAGGGAGTACTCTGTAGATACATGACCGATCATGATTATGCCATAGCCATATCTTAGATTTCCGTACTCTTTTTCATTCCCTAATCCAAGAATTGTCTTTAACGGTTGGATTTGCTTGTTTTTATTTATCTTCTCTTCCTTGGCACCTTTCACATTCATTATCTTTCCTTAGATGGGAAACACGCCGTAGAGATCATGAGACTCGACACTCAGGACAGACAGCCCCGTCATCTGAGCATAATGAGTGTTAGTAATTAAATAGCTAGCCTGATTCAAAATAAATATTGAACACTTACAATAAGAGTCTTTGCGGAATCCCCCTTTGTTATAATCGATCAATGTGCAGAATCTGGATTCTTTCCCTCTGGCTTTGTTAGCATCATCTAAATTTTTCGATGTGAACCATGCCAAGATTTGCTAGTTCACAATCTTTGCCATGCTTGGAAGTTTCCCATGAAAGCTGCTTCACTAGGCCATGATTCTCATCTAGAAGAAACATAAAACACAAAGGAAGTAAACGTTACATCACTAACCCAACAAGGCATATTAAACATGTGAATACTTCACTGACCCAACAAGACAGATTAAACATGTGTATACCTTTCTTCAAAATATCTTTTGAAAGTTTGCATTCTGACCCAAAACTGCTCTCTGGAAGAATCAATGTTTCTTTCAGCCAGTCAAATACTAGATGATCAATAACACAATTGACAAACACCCACATGTGTTTCTTAACACTATCTGTCTCCACTTTAGCGTTTTTCGTCTTTTTTGTTCTTCACGGAATTAGTAATGTAGTCTATGATCTAAGTGGTCATATAATCGACATGTGTACCACCTTTGGTTGTGGCTATGGAATTGACAAAACTAATCTGACAACACATATATGAGATGAATCATGAGAAAATAGAAATATGAGATGACTCATTGTTCTCATGAAGAAGGTAATATCCAGTCAAATGTAACATCCTATAACTGCTGAAACTTGTCC
>NW_003302145.1:0-1253 GCF_000004255.2 Arabidopsis lyrata subsp. lyrata | reverse complement strand
GTATTTTAAGAGATATCGAATTTGGTAAAAATGTCTTGTAGTCTAATGGTATTGTAACAATTTTTTATTGTTATTTGTGGTAAATGAACATCAAATTTGTTGGGCTTTAGGCATCATGAATATTTGGGCCGGCCCGCGTATTTTTACCAATTTCAGTTATTTGAAACTTCTCCAAATAAGATCCTTTACATATTAAAATTAATTAATCTTCTTAAGTTAAGCTAAGTTAGGGCATAGGATCTCCAATTAAGTTTTTTATTTCTCTTATTTGAAATTTTAATGAGATCCTTTCACTTGTTAAGTTTAAAACCCAAAAGTATAGTTAAAGAAATGCAAAATGAAAATTAATCTTGTAGTAAAAGTATATTATTATGTTTTTGTAAAAGACCTAAAATGTTTTTGTCTAAAACATGCTCCCAAAATTTTGATATCCCAAATAGTTAATCATAAACTATATTCAACCGACGAGAAATTTAAAAAACAACGCAAAACAAGCTATTAAAATTTAGAATTAAGTAAATTAAGAGAAATTTGCAAAAATAACAAAAAACCATAATTAAAAAAAACTAACACTTAAAAGTCAACTTCATTCATGGTATCTACTACTTGAAATGTTCATGTAAAAATAATATTAAAAAATAGAAAAGTAAGAAAGAGAACCAGATCGAATTCGAGTGAGGGATGTTTCACTTGAGGCGGAGTATTCGGGATACCGTTGTTTTGTGGATGGATCATGGAAAGAAAGTGATAAGTTCTCCGGTACAGGCTGGTTCTGTACATCGTCAAATGGAGAGCCGCCAACCATGGGACCTGCGAACCTCCGTAGAAGTCTATCTCCACTACATGCCGAAGTCGAGGCCCTTCTCTGGGCGATGAAGTGTATGATTGGTGCAGATAATCAAGAAGTAGCGTTCTTTACAGACTGTTCAGACCTGGTGAAGATGGTGTCTTCTCCAACCGAATGGCCGGCGTTTTCAGTGTATTTGGAGGAATTTCAGAGCGACAACGAGGAGTTTTCATCTTTTTCTTTATCTTTAATTTCTCGTAGGACTAATGTTAAGGCGGATAATCTGGCACGAAAAATTCGTACAGAACCGCTTCATATCACTTATGTAAATAACATTCCTCAGGAATGGTTCTTTTGAGCTTTAATTAATTTCGGACGAAAAAAAAAAAGAAAAAAAAAAAAGAACAAGATAATTCTCATTTAAGAACTTCTTAGAAAGTAGTAACATTCAATCAAATCTATATAT
>NW_003302146.1:4963-6504 GCF_000004255.2 Arabidopsis lyrata subsp. lyrata | reverse complement strand
ACCACATTGTGTATTAGACAAAATATAATAGTTTATATTCTAAGAGGTTGATCACACTACCATTTCAAAGAGGTTTAGTACTCGCAAGTTGGGAGAACCTTCGAGCAACCGGACAAGGAGATTAGCCGCATAGTCTGATCCCACACATAGCTTCAAATGTTCGAGATCGTTGAAGACAAAACCGCCAACGTACACAGCCTGCCCATGATGAAAAGGTACTAATTAACAGAGGATTTTATAAACAAAAGATTTGCAACTGATAAAGATGGACATTGGTTTACCTCTGAAGCTATCGTAAGACGCTTGATAGATAATATTGATCCGATAAGACTCTCGAGATCAGGTAAGAAGACATCTACATATGCCTCTTCCAACTTAGGCATATCCTCAATTAAACAAGAATGATTCTCATCATTATAATTCTCAATTTTGAAATACTTCAAAGAAGGAGTATCTACCTTTAACCCATCGATTAAACCATCATAAGGTATATAGATAGATAAACTCTGCAAATACGGGACAATAACGGTGATCATTCCCATATTGTGAGTGTCACTAAAGTCCAACAATAGATCTTTAAGAATAGGACAAATAGATAGAAGCCGTCCAAGAGATTCTCCGTCAAAGTATATCACTTCTCGAAGTTGCAGAGTTGTTAGAGAGGACATAGAAACCATACGAGGAACATCCAAGAGAATCTTGCCTTCAAGATTCAAAGTCACTAGCGATTTGGAGGTATACAAGCTTCTAGGCAAAATGTTTGGCTTGTCCGGATAAGCATGATATAAAATATCCAGCTCACGTAGGTAGTGAGAAATTGCAACTAAAACCCACAATTTGACATCTTCTGGTTTAAAAGGTGAATGAGCTAAGTTGAGACGGAAGCTTTCGATAGCTAGATTTCTTTCAAGAAAATACCTTATATTCTCGCACTCAGACAGTGAACAATCTCTACCAATGAACTCAAGTTTTGGCAACCACATCCAAAGAAACTCCCATCGTCTGGACAAAACGCTAGAGGATACAACAACTTTGGTCGGAAGAAACGATAATATCTTGATCAACAAGAATCTGCATTTTCTTGGGGGAAACAGACAGATACATATGGAAGTTGGAAGAATCCTATTACATAAATGAACACATCTAATGACTAAAACTAAAATCCCTAATCAAATACGAGTTGGCATGTGGTTGATGCACCGAAAGAAGGTTGACAATTCCTTAATCATCTCAAGTTTTGGAATATAGAAACATGTCTCAGACGAGATTGTTGCAGTCTTCAAGCGACCAACGTTTTCCCAAGACGTAAACCGCAAGATCTTTCTCTTGTGGCCTTCTTCCCAAGTATTCTGACCAGTTGTAGGTTTTTAAACTCGACAGAATACATTCATCAACAGTAATCGGTGGATACTCCCAATGCGAATCATAATGATCCTGCAAATGAGAAGAAGAATTAGGTTAAAACCATACTGTGTGCATTAGACGAGAAATAATTGTTTACCGAAGAAACTTGCTACCATTTCAACAATGTCTAGGACTCG
>NW_003302146.1:2806-4261 GCF_000004255.2 Arabidopsis lyrata subsp. lyrata | reverse complement strand
GCTATCAAAATGTACCACTAGATCTTCAAGAACAGGGCAAATAGTTAGAAGCTTTCGAAGAGATCTCCATCTAAGTATCTATCTATTAGAAGTTGTAAAATTTTCAGAGAGGGAAGACAAACCCTGCGAGGAACATCCAAACGAATCCTACCACGGAGTTTCAAGGTCACGAGCGATTTGCAGGTATACAAGCTACTCGGTAATATATATGGCTTGTTGGAATAACGATAAGTAATTTTCAGTTTGGTTAGGTGGCGAGAAAGTGCAACTACAAGCCACAGCTTGATATCTTCAGGTTTAAAACAGGAAGATTCCAAGAAGAGATGGAAGCTTTCGATAACCGGAGCTCTATGTAATGGCAGATTTCTATTAAGAAAACGTTGTAAACTATTTTCCTCAGACGCTAAACCATATCTACCATAGAACTTGAGTTTTGGCAACCACATCCAAAGACACTCCCATCGTTTTGACAAAATGCTCGTGGATACAGCAACTTCTGTTGGAAGAAACGATAATATCTTAATCAGCAAGTCATCTGATAACCCACTGATTTTGTCCATAGCCCAAGATACTGTCTTTTTTTGGATATGATCTTCTTTCTTCTACCTGGAAAATGAAAAACCAAGTAAGCACCAGTAAGACTCAAAAAAGGATTTTTTTATGTCTGTGTTGGAGTTGAATAAGTCATCAAAGACTAAGTCACTATTAGTTAGTGATGTTGAGTCAATCAATAAGGCGTAATCGTAGGAACTAAGCCACGTTCAAATCTGTTTCCTTAGTTTTCTCATTTCAGTTGTTGTAAGGCTATTTAAATGCCATTTCGATTTCTTTCTAATGAATCAGAGATTCTTTTCTCAAAACCTGCAACTCTTATTTTAACATTGTGGTATCAGAGCCCTCTCAAAAGGGATCTGACGGAGTGAGAAACGAGTGTGTATTTTGAGTGAGTGTGAGAAAAGAAATCAGTGTGAGAGATGGCAGCTGAATCAAGTAACTTCAGTGCCCCGTGTGTGCCAAAATTCGATGGAGATTACGACCATTGGAGTTTACTAATGGAGAACCTGTTGCGTTCAAAGGAGTATTGGTGTGTGATTCAACCTGGTTTTAAGGAACCCGGAGAAGGAGAAGTGCTGTCCGCAGCACAACAGAAGGTGTTAGATGAAGCAAGGCTAAAGGACTTGAAGGCAAAGAACTATCTCTTCCAGTCCATTGACAAGTCGATCTTGAAGACCATCACTCAAAAGGAGACCGCTAAGCTTTTATGGGATTCCATGAAAGTCAAGTATCAAGGCAATGAAAGGGTGAAACGTGCGCAGCTACAGAGACTTCGTAGAGTTTTCGAAACCTTAGAGATGAAGGTGGGAGAAACAGTGACAGATTATTTCGGGAGAGTCATGGTGACATCAAACGATATGCGGAACTACGGAGAAACATGGAAGATGTGAGAATTCATTT
>NW_003302146.1:0-2306 GCF_000004255.2 Arabidopsis lyrata subsp. lyrata | reverse complement strand
CGACGATAGTTTCAGGCATGCGGTGAGTTTGGGCAACAGTTCAAGAATGGAGTTTTTGGGAAAAGGAGACGTCAAATTTGAGGTTGACGGAGTGACTCAAATTGTAAGTGACGTGTTCTTTGGTTCCAAACCTGACTAATAATCTGTTGAGTTTTGGGCAATTACAAGAAAAGGGTATGGATGTTCTGATTAGCAAAGGAGTGTGTAAGATCTATCATCCTCGCAGAGGTTTGATTGTGAGCACAAAAATGACTGCAAATCGCATGTTCATTGTGTCAGCTATTATGAAAACCGATCCCAATCAATGTCTGAAAATCGAAGAAGATGAAGTGGCGACCCTCTGGCACAAGCGTTACGGACATCTCAATAACACATCTATCCAGAGTATGCATGACAAGAAACTGGTAAATGGTCTACCTCCAATGAAAGAAATCCCTAAGGTTTGCGAAGTCTGTAACATCGGAAAGCAACACCGAGAAATTATACCAAAGAAGAGCCAATGGAGAGCTGCGGAGAAGCTAAAGCTCATTCATGCAGACTTATGCGGCCCTATTTCTCCAACCTCTCACAGTGGAAAAAGGTACATCTTCCTTTTGATTGATGACTTTAGCCGCAAAAGTTGGATCTACCTTCTCTCTGAAAAAAATGAGGCGTTTGATACTTTCAAGATTTTTAAAGCTCTTGTGGAGAAAGAATCAGGAACAGAAATTGGTTGTTTGAGGACTGATAGGGGAGGAGAGTTCACCTCAAATGTGTTCAATCAGTTTTGTGAAGAAAATGGGATTAAGAGACAGTTAACCGCAGCCTACACGCCACAACAAAATGGTGTCGCCGAAAGAAGAAATCGCACAATAATGAATATGGTCCGATGCTTGCTTACGGAGAAGAGTATGCCAAAGCGTTTTTGGCCTGAGGCTGCAAAGTGGACATGTCATGTGTTGAACAGAAGTGTGACAAGTGCGGTGAAAGACATGGTGCCTGAAGAATGCTGGAGTGGGATATAACCGAGCGTGAATTATTTCAGAGTGTTCAGTTGCATCGGCCACGCACACGTACCAGAGCAGCGAAGAATAAAACTTGATAGCAGAAGCCGAAAATGCATTCTTCTTGGTGTAAGTGAGGAATCGAAAGCATATCGACTCTATGATCCAATCTCCAAAACAGTAGTCACTAGCCGAGATGTGATTTTGAAGAGGAGGAGAAGTGGGATTGGAGCGCAGATGAGAAAGGTCTCAGTGATGTCTTAGATTGGGGAGAAGAAGAAGATCAAAACAGAGAAGATGGCGCAGAAGAGATCGAAGAAGAGGGTGAAATCGAGGAGCATCTCAATGTTGAAAATCTCAATTCTCCGCAGCCAGAGATACGCGAGCAACGAGAGAGAAGGGCACCTATTTGGATGCAAGACTATGAAAGTGGGGAGAGGATCTCGGATGGAGAGGCTGAAGCAGAGTTGGCGATGGCTCTGTTTTTATCTCATGGTGATCCAGTCCAGTTTACAGAAGCAAGTAAAGAAGAGAAGTGGATGGAGGCAATGAGAAGCGAAATTCAGTCCATTGAGAAGAATGATACTTGGGATCTTGTAAGATTACCGGCTGAGGCCAAAAGGATTGGAGTCAAATGGGTTTTCAAAACCAAGCTGAATGAGGATGGAAAAGTCGATAAATACAAGGCGCGTTTGGTCGTGAAAGGTTATGCTCAAGAAGAAGGCATTGACTATGATGAAGTCTTTGCTCCGGTAGCTCGTTGGGATACAATTCGAATTCTTTTGGCTGTGTCTGCGCAAAGAGGATGGAAGGTGTACCAATTAGACGTAAAAAGTGCTTTTCTTTATGGAGAATTGAAGGAAGTGGTGTATGTGGATCAGCCAGAAGGATTTGTCAAAAAAGGTGAGGAAGACAAGGTGTATCGGTTAAAAAAGGCGCTATACGGGTTAAAACAAGCTCCTAGAGCCTGGTTTAGTCGGATTGAGGGGTACTTCAAGCAAGCAGGATTCAACAGAAGCAGCCATGATCATACCTTATTCATCAAAAGAGAAGGTGAAAAGTATATCATGGTAAGTATCTATGTTGATGATTTAATTTTTGCTGGGAATGATGAAGTGTTGCTTGAAGAGTTCAAAAAGTCAATGAAGCAAGAGTTTGAGATGACTGATCTCGGCTTAATGAGGTTCTTTCTTGGTGTGGAAGTTCGTCAAAGTCACGCTGGAATTCATTTATGCCAGAAGAAGTATGCTCAAGAAGTGTTAGAAAGGTTTAAAATGGCGGATTGTAATCCGGTCAAAAATCCGATTGTTCCCGGAGCTAAAC
>NW_003302147.1:4655-6019 GCF_000004255.2 Arabidopsis lyrata subsp. lyrata | reverse complement strand
GCCAAGGTGCCTGAAGAGACAGTGAGCTTGTGCTGAGGTCGATTAGAGGATCCCGATAAAATTCCGGTTAAAGGAATAGGTGATTTAGAGCTATTTGATAAGAAATCTAAAGCCTTTTACATGCCAAACTTTACTTCTAACTTGCTTTCCGTTAAAAGAGCAACAACCGATTTAAATTGCTATGCGATATTTGGGCCTAATGATGTTTACTTTCAGGATATTGAATCAAGTAGGGTGCTTGGTCAAGGAGTTACAAAGGATGGTCTTTATGTTCTAGAAGACACAAAGCCATCCGAACCTTTATCCTCTCATTTTAGTTCAAGTATTGTTGCGAATAATGCTATTTGGCATGCTAGACTAGGTCATCCCCATCCTCGGGCTTTAAGTTTAATGCTACCAAAAGTTTCATTTCAAAGTCTTGATTGTGAAGCTTGTATTCTTGGTAAACATTGCAAAGCTATTTTTCCTAAGTCTTCTACTATTTATGAAAGTTGCTTTGATTTAATTCATTCGGATGTGTGGACTTCACCTTGCTTATCAAGAGAAAACCAAAAATATTTTGTCACATTTATTGATGAAAAATCAAAGTATACTTGGCTTACTCTCCTTCCTTCAAAAGATCGTGTTCTTGAAGCTTTTAAAAACTTCCATACTTATGTGACTAATCAATATAATGCCAAGATTAAGATTTTTAGATCCGACAATGGTGGGGAGTATACAAGTCAAGCATTCAAGGAGCACCTTGCATCACACGGAATCATCCACCAAACAAGTTGCCCTTACACTCCTCAACAAAATGGTGTATCCGAACGCAAGAATCGACACCTAATGGAGATTGCAAGGTCCATAATGTTCCACACCAATGTTCCAAAGAGATTTTGGAGTGATGCCGTGATGACCGCGTGTTACTTGATCAATAGAACACCAACAAAGATTCTACAAGACAAGTCTCCATTTGAGGTACTCACTAAGACTAAACCTTCTCTTGATCACTTACGTGTGTTTGGTTGTATTTGCTATGTCTTAGTTCCCGGAGATCAAAGGAACAAGCTCCAAGCCAAAAGCACTAAGGGAATGTTCATTGGGTATTCAACAACTCAAAAGGGCTACAAGTGTTATGTACCGGAGTCAAGGAAAGTATTAGTGTCAAGAGATGTGAAGTTTGTGGAAGACAAGGGATTCTATGACAAGAAGAATTGGGAAAGTCTTAAGGACTTGTCTAGCTCACCATCGGATAGAGCTACTAACCTTCGGATTATTCTTGAGAAGCTTGGAATTGAGAACTACCAACCTTCACAAACGCAAACTCCATACTCGCCACAAGAGCAAGAAACTCCAGAACCAGAAGAAGAGAGTCTTGAGGA
>NW_003302147.1:1987-4387 GCF_000004255.2 Arabidopsis lyrata subsp. lyrata | reverse complement strand
CTACTACAATGCCAATGTGGTAGCTCATCCAATTCAAGCCGTGTGCACTCTTGCTCATCTACCCGGAAGAACATCAAGTCTACCTCAGCAAAGTTGATCAACATTGGATTCCGACAACATATGAAGAAGCAATGCAACATCAAGTGTGGAGAGACGCTATAGAAGCCGAAAAACAAGCCATGATAAACAACCACACATGGGATGAAAAGGATCTACCTAGAGGAAGGAAAGCCGTGACCTCTAAATGGGTATTCACCATCAAGTATAAGAGTGATGGAGAAATTGAGAGGTACAAGGCTAGACTTGTAGCAAGAGGCTTTACACAAAAATATGGAGAAGACTACCTTGATACTTTTGCTCCGGTGGCCAAACTTCACACGGTTAGAGTGATTCTTTCATTGGCTACTAACTTGGAATGGGATCTTTGGCAAATGGATGTCAAGAATGCATTCCTTCAAGGAGAATTAGAGGAAGAAGTGTATATGAGACCACCACCGGGTCTAGAAGATAAAGAAGCACCCGGGAAGGTTTTTAAACTCAACAAAGCAATATATGGCCTTAAGCAATCTCCGAGAGCTTGGTATCACAAGCTTAGCACCACACTTCTAGGAAGAGGATTCAAGAGATCTGAAGCTGATCATACACTCTTCACTCTCCCTAGCCAAGAAGGTATAGTAGTCATTCTCGTTTATGTAGATGATATTATCATCTCCGGGAATGACAAGGTTGGTATTCAAAATACTAAAGATTTCCTTAAAAGTGTCTTTGATATTAAAGATCTTGGAGAACTAAAATACTTTCTTGGGATAGAAGTATGTAGATCAAAGGAGGGTCTCTTCTTATCTCAACGAAAGTATACTCTTGATCTTCTTGATGAAGTAGGTAAGCTTGGCGCTAAATGATATCTCTGTATTTTACCTCTTTTTAGCATACATTTGCTATGCATTTAGCTTAGTATTCACTCTTATTTACTGTCATTTGTAGTCATTTTGCATCACTTTGCATACTTAGAGTATTCTACATTAGCATAGCATGCATTCTTGCATTTTGGAGTTGTATCTGGTACATTCAGGTACTAAGGAGCAGAGCCAAAGCAGTGTACTCGAGCAGAGCCAGAGCAGTGCAAGAGCAGTGCCAGAGCAGTTCCAGAGTAGTGTACTCGAGCAGTGTACTCGAGCAGAGCCAGAGCAGTGTACTCGAGCAGAGCAAGAGCAGTGCAAGAGCAGTGCCAGAGCAGTTCCAGAGTAGTGTACTCGAGCAGATTTCTGAAGAGAAGACCAAGACATACTCGACTAACCTACTCGAACAGGCTACTCGAACTGGACCTGAGAGACTTACCCGAGCAAGATGCAACCTTTGAAGAATGGACTACTCGACCAAGCCACTCGAGTACCAGCTCGAGTAGACCCTAAACCGACTTTCTATTTTGTCGTTTTGTGTACTAGGGTTTTCTACTTTTGCTATAAATAGACCTCTTAGGGCTTTGCCCAAAGGATCTCGTTTTTATCCTCTGAACAATATTTCTGCAAACTTTTATAATCCAAATTACTTTTGATCCTTTGAGTTTTTGCGATTACTTTCTTCTTCAAAGTTGTAGATCTCTGTCTCGTCTATATCATACTTTATTTTCAATGAATTCTGGGTTTGTGCAATTTTCTGGGTTTGTGTTCTTGAGCATGTCTGAGTAGTGGATTAGGGTTCTTGAGGATGGGATAGATTAGGTGTGGAATCCTTAGTTTATTTAGGTGGTTAAGTGTAGAATTGCTTGAATCCCTTCTGGATTAGTAGTACTTAGTGCTTATTCCTTTCTGATCAACTGGGATTTGAACCCAGACATTTCCACACCCACCAGGTGTTCGATGAAATGTCTGAACCAACTACTCCAGAGATTTACATACTCTAGCCCAAGAGATTGGATGTTTAGAATGTTTATTGACTATATTAGATTGAATCTTATTGCCTGCTTTGCTAGATTTCGCTAATGATGATTAGGTCTGGAACTGGTATTGCTTGAGGATCTCTGTCATGAGAGTGAATTGGTCTGTAGTTGAATCTATTGTCTAGGGATAGCCTGTTTGGATTGTTAACCACCTAAGTAGATTAAGGAGACTGCTATAATCAATTACCCTATCCTCAGGACCTTTTATCTCATTTGATTTACTTGTCTCTTTACCTGTTGCTTATTGCTGCTTAGTATTGATAGTTCTTTCTCTTTATGCATGATCGTTCCTGTTCTGTAGTTTTATCGTTTTTATGCATGTTCGCTTAGGATTGTTAGATAAACAAACCTCTATTCTGCTTGGCTTGACTTAGTATTCTCTGATCACATCTTGATTGATAGTAAGAGCACCTGATTGGATTGATAACCTCTTATACTGCAATGACATGAAAGTATATTAG
>NW_003302147.1:0-1581 GCF_000004255.2 Arabidopsis lyrata subsp. lyrata | reverse complement strand
GAAGCTGAGTACCGGGCCATGAGAAAGCTTAATACGGAGCTAATGTGGCTAAAGGCTCTCCTCAAAGACTTTGGGATAGACACGCCTCAACCAATCACCATGCATTGTGACAACCAAGCCGCCATTCACATAGCAACCAACTCGGTGTTTCATGAGAGAACGAAGCACATTGAAGTCGATTGCCACAAAGTTCGAGAGCAAATCCAACTTGGAGTCATCTTGCCACATTATACCGAAAGTGAAGAACAATTGGCTGACATCTTCACCAAAGGAGCTAGCACCAAGGTGTGCGAGTACATTCACCAAAAGTTAGGTCTCGTTGACTTAACTCAGCCACAATCCCCTTAGCCAAATATCCCATACTCTTTTTCCCTAAGTGTGGTTTTATCCCATGAGGTTTTCTACACTTAGGTTTTTAATGAGGTGGTTGAATTTGGGTCCAAGTTTAACCTTTATCTCCGGTTAAACTTGAGGGGGAGTATTGAACCAAATGAGGAAGAAGATCCATCTTGGTACGAGTAGAATCAAGTGAGGAAGCATCCGGGTCGAGGAAACCATCTTGTGCCACTCGTCCGTACGGATCACCACTCGTCCGTACGATCACCCTCGGGCCGTCCGTACCATTTCAAGTCCACTCGGCCCATTTGGGATCTCCAGCCTTCCTAAGCTTATCCAAAGCTTCACCAAGGTTCTAGAAGCTGCTAGACCCTTCCCCTTGGAGCCGTTGCAATCGCAAAAGAGGAAAAGGACAAGGATCACTTTATGACGCGTCTTCTCTCCTCTTAGCCGTTGTACATATAGCATATCCCTAGGGATATTCCTTTTTGTATGGTCCTTAAAAGGCAACCTAGTATTTGCTCATTTTAGTAAGAAAGAGAAATAATCTTTCCCATCTCTAAAATCTCTCAAATCTCTCAAATCTCTTTACTCTCTTTAGCTTACACTTTTCCGATTAAAGTTCTCATCTTTTCCGATCATCTTGAGGTCCCATCGAAACCTAAAAGCTCCATAATCTGACACTTAATGCCTCTCAAAGTTTTTTGGGTGTGGCTGAAGTCCTATGAGTTGTCTGTTTTGGAGCTTCTAAACGGAGAAACACTAGTTTAGCTTTAGGGATCCTGTTGCGGTTCTAGTTCTTATATCCAATCATACACACGAGATCTTGTCATATTTGACTCTAAAAACACTAACAAAGCTTCTTAATTCCTCTCAAAACTTTTTGGGTGTGGTCGAAGTCATATGAGATTTTGGTTTAGGAGCTTCTAAACGGAGAAACACTAGTTTAGCTTTTGGGATCTGGTTGTGGTTCTAGTTCTTATATTCAGTCATACACAAGAGATCAAGTCATATTTGACTCAAAAAACACAAACAGAGCTTTTTGGGTGTGGCCGAAGTCCAATGAGATTTTGGTTTTGGAGCTTCTAAGCGGAGAAACACTAGTTTAGCTTTTGGGATCTAGTTGCGGTTCTAGTTCTTATATTCAATCATACTCACGAGATCTAGTCATATTTGACTCTAAAAACACTAACCAAGATTCTTATTTCCTCTCAAAGCTTTTTGGGTGTGGCCGAATTCCTATGA
>NW_003302148.1:2091-5820 GCF_000004255.2 Arabidopsis lyrata subsp. lyrata | reverse complement strand
AATACCAAAATATTTTCGGGTTCGGGTCGGGTTCGGATTTTTAACTCATATATACCCAAATCTAACCGAAATACCCGATTTCTCAAAAATACATTGGTTACTCTTTATCCAAATATAACCAAAAATATCTAAAAATGCTAAAATTACCCAAAAGAAAACTACATCATTAGTTACTTTTTAACCAAATATATCCAAATGTATCCGAATTACTCAAAAATACCTAATATATTCAGATTTATGATTGTAATTTTAGGTATTTCGGGTATTATAAATATAAATATAACTAATATTTTTAAGTGTATATTTGTATTCGGGTACATTCGGGTATTGGATTCGGTTCGGGTTCGGTTCGGGTTTTTTTCGGATAGGAGGTTAGGACCCATTCGGGTATTTTTAAAAATCGGGTTCGGGTTCGGTTCGGGTATTTTTCGGGTTTTTCGGTTCGGATATTCGGTTCCGGATATTTTGCCCAGGCCTACTTTTGAGGTTAAAACTGTCTTTTCTCTCTTTATTTCTGCATTGATTCCGTGACGTGGTCCACCAAGTCTCGCCTTTTTTTTTTTTTTTTTTGTTCAAAGTCTGATTTCCTTTTATCACGCACCGACCCAACTAAAAATCTCCTTTCGATTTTTTGGTTTGCGCCGGTTCGATTCGGATGCACCCAACCATTAACCGGAATTAAAACTTTTCCTCTTCCTAGACAAGTACGTAGACGACATATTCTTTTCTTACTTTGCCCAGCAAAAAGCTGGCGTGGCAGATGAAACTTAGAATAATTAGGATTTACACGTTTAAAGAAAAATATATTAATTTTTATTTTTATTTGGACACATGCAATTTAACCACATTTTATTTTCTTAGAGAGAAACCTAATGATATACTATATTCCTAATTACTAACACAACATCAATGATACGTAGCACCCACACGATAATATTTCTAACACACTAAGACCACCTCCATTGGTGAGGAGTTTTTTTTTTTTTTTTTTGGTGAGGAGTATTATGCAAAGACTTAGCTTAGGATCTTAGGTTAAAAATCAAAAAATCCTGTGAAACATTTATCCGAGAGAGTTTCACAGGATTCTTTTTCTCTTTTCTTTTTTATCAAACATTTCAAATTTGAATCCTAATATTGGCTCATTAACATAAACTATTGCGTTCTAAAATTTGTTTTCTTTTCAAAAAAAAAAGGGAGAAGTCCATTTGGTTTAATTTCTCAATAATCATATTCCATCTTGAAACTTTTACCCCATGAGAGTTCCTAGTAGCACTATTATAATAATTACTATTATAAAATAAACCTTACTAATACAGTAATAAAACTGACCTATACTCCTATACTATTATTTGAGGAGTACACTTTATAAGATACCCTTAACTAACCTTCACTTTTGTAAGAATTTACTTAAGAATGCCATTACAAAAATCTTATTTTAGAACAAATTTCATTCAATTTATTAAGGATAAACAAGTAAAATACTAATTTATGTCATTTAATTAATTTAATTAAATTATAAAACGAAAATCTGTTATTATTTTTTTTTTAAATGACCAATCAAAATGAACATATAAGATTTGATATCTAACTTACCATATTAATTTGTTATTAATCATTAAACTTCACCTCTCAACTTTATATGATTATATTAATATGAAACAAATAAATCATCATATCATCTACATAACAAAACAAAAAAAAAAGTAAACTTTTTTCTGCATATGCCAAGATTTAAATTTTTAAAAACGCATATAAATTGTTCAATCTATAAAGGAAACAATTAAACGGATCAAAAATTAAGACTTGAGTAATATATTTTTTTTACACAAAAATAAAGTCAACAAAAATTCCGACTGAGCAACGGGTCATAATTTGAATATTTATATTCGATTTCATACATTTATAGTCTTGAGAAGAAAGATGTTTTGTACGCCAATGAAGAGTTAAAAAGTTTAATGGCCAACATTTAAAAAAGTGTGAGCTGGAATTTTTTAGGAGAATATCATCCAATACCTAATTAGTTCGAGAAATTTAGAAATAGTGAATACTCCTAATTTGATGATGTTTAGAAGTAATTATTAATTAGTAACCGGGTTAAATATAATATATAATATGATGAAATGAGTTTGGATCCTTATAACTAAATGAATAGTTATATTGAATTTCATATAATTTGTTTTTTTAAATTATAATTTTATAAACTACAAAAAAAAATTAAAGATTTTAATTTGGAATATTTAAAAATAGTGTAGAACATTTAAATATGGTTTGACACCTCTAAATATTTAAAAACTTGATTCCGCAAGCAATTTTAGAATTAACGAATAATAGATTATGCACGCAATATTTTAAAATGAAATATTGAGATTCTAAAATAAAAATATAGACTCCACGCACGGATTGATTTGATATTATTATATACTAAATATATGTTTATAACATATTCGATTATGCGAATAATTGGTAAATTCCGTAATTATAAATCTCAAACAAATTCTGTAATTAGATTAGCTCAAACAAATCTTTATTTCAACAACCAAAGAATTATGAATTGAAAAAGAATTTTCTAAATTAATTCAAAATAATACTTAATTTTCTTAATTAATTCAAAATAATCTATGTTTTATATGCGATTTATTTATGATATTTTAATTTTTGATCTAACTGAAATATATGCAATCCTATTTTGTGGTAGTTAACATAAATTAACTCATTGTTCAAAAAATATTACTTTTTAAAAAATAAAATTATTTTCCGTTTTCATATCTTAAAAAAAAAATTATCCATAATTGAATATTATAGAAAAAAAAATCTATATTTATTCTAATATTGTATATAGGGACTGACAAAAAAATTAATATTTTTTCACTTACTATTATAATATATTAAAACTTAGTTCTAATATATATATTATATAAATTTTATAATAAATAAAATTCAACCCGTACTTTAGTACGGGTGATGATCTAGTTTCAATCATCACACTATAATGGTACCACGTTTTTTATTTCATTATAATAAAAATAAACTAAAAGCAATATGATTAATGTCTTTTTGGGTACTCTGTTTTTCAAATAAATTCCAAACAAATTTTTCATTGATGAATAACAATCGCAATGATTTCTACAACATTTTCATAGTGGCGGTTGCAGCGGCACAAGTAGCCTCCTTCTCAGAAGAGAGTTTCGCAATACATGAAATCATGGATCATCAGGTTTAAGAAGACAATCCTGAGACTGAGCACCTAAAACCTTGTGTAGAAAATAGAGGAAACGGTGCAACAATTCTGGGAATCTGTCCAAGAGGAAGAAAACTACACAGAGACCGAAGCAGAAGCAAAGGAAACAATGAAGAGGACAGAGCTACAACTCGGGAAGGGGTAGGAGATATATTATCAGCAGAAGCACCACGGATAGGCATGTTGCTATTGCAATAGTTGAAGCACAAGTAGTGAGGCATCCCCCTCACTGAGAGCCTAAGGAGGAGGAGGAGAATTTGGATTTGTGCAATGAGGTCCTCAAGCAAAAGTCTCAGTCTGTCTCGAGTAAGACAATAAAGTGGTGGTTCACTTAAGGCAACCAAGTCGAGATACTAAATGTGAGCAGATTTTGACTACCTAATCAAAGAGCTCTCAAATTGAGCTTACATGCATAATCATCCACAGAGAAACGAGGTCAAACTAGATAATGAATGATAATAGAGCATACATACTTAATCATCCACACACAA
>NW_003302148.1:0-1635 GCF_000004255.2 Arabidopsis lyrata subsp. lyrata | reverse complement strand
AATAAACATGGTAAAGAAAGAAAGAGCCAAAGGAAAGGGGTTGCAATGGTATCCAACAAGTGATAAAAACAAAGCAGGTTGCATTGTACCTCGATCCAAATTTATGATGAGGAGGCAAAAGGAAGATTAAGATGCCTATAATCCATTCTGGGATACGGCCTGGCCTTAACAACAAGTTTCTTTCCTCCCAATTCAGTTCCATTAAGTTGCATCACCTTCTCATCAGCGTCGTCTCCGACCATGACGATATTAGCAAGGCCGTTGTCAGGATGTCTCCGGACAGAAGCCCTAAGGATTGCTCCACATGACTTGAAATGATTGATCAACGCCTCCTCCATCTCATCCGCAGGAACCGAAGTGTCGAAGCCCTCAACGTCAATAACCCAACTACAATAATAATAATTCAATCAATCAACACATGATGAAGAAAACATCTTCGCATAAACAAATCTCGAAAAAATCAAAGCATCAATTTACCTGCGTCTTGGTTTCTCAAAAAAGGCTTTCATCTCAGGATTAGAAGCAAAAAAGTTCATCCCCTAAAAAAGTACAAAAGATCTAATCAGAAACCATTAATTGATAAACAGAGAGAGAGAGAGAGAGAGCCATAAGGATTAGGAGAGGAAGATTACTTGCAAGTCTCCGTAGACGGGAGGTGGCTGACTGAACATACCCATGTCCATGGCGAGGTTGAGATGAGTCGATAACCCTAGGATCAATATATTTTTTCCTCCGATTTTAGGGATTTCAGAGGACGACCACCACGACGAAGCTATTTATTATCCTTTTTTCTTTGCTTTAGAGGTTAAAACTGTCTTTTTTCTCTTTATTTCTGCATTGATTCCGTGACGTGGTCCACCAAGTCTCGCCTTCTTTTTTTTTTTTTTTTCAAAAGTCTGATTTCCTTTTATCACGCACCGACCCAACTATAAATCTCCTTTCGATTTTTTGGTTTGTGCCGGTTCGATTCGGATGCACCCAACCATTAACCGGAATTAAAACTTTTCCTCTTCCTAGACAAGTACGTAGACAACTTAACAAGCTGGCGTGGCATATGAAACTTAGAATAATTAGGATTTACACGTTTAAAAAAAAATATATTAATTTTTATTTTTATTTGGACGCATGCAATTTAACCACATTTTATTTTCTTAGAGAGAAACCTAATGATATACTATATTCCTAATTACTAACACAACATCAATGATACGTAGCACCCACACGATAATATTTCTAACACACTAAGACCACCTCCATTGGTGAGGAGTATTATGCAAAGACTTAGCTTAGGATCTTAAGTTAAAAATCAAAAAATCCTGTAAAACATTTTATCTGAGAGAGTTTCACAGGATTAATTCCTTTTCTCTTTTCTTTTTTATCAAACATTTCAAATTTGAATCCTAATATTGCCTCACTAACATAAACTATTGCGTTCTAAAATTTGTTTTCTTTTCAAAAAAAAAAGGAGAAGTCTATTTGGTTTAATTTCTCAATAATCATATTCCATCTTGAAACTTTTACCCCATGATAGTTCCTAGTAGCACTATTATGATAAAAAAAAAAAAAATTGTACCGATTGTCAGAAATTGAAGTTGGTGGAGGTTTCGTAATAAAATATTATTGTTGTAGAAAAAC
>NW_003302149.1:0-5368 GCF_000004255.2 Arabidopsis lyrata subsp. lyrata | reverse complement strand
ACACATACTCTTAAACAGTAACCTAGAGATCCATCATCTCTATAAATAATTTTAAAACAGGGCAAGAACTCCCTAAAACCCCAACTGTGTTTACGTGCATTGAACAAGTCTTGCCCCTTCTGGTCTGTCATGTCCATCAGAAATATAACAGATGAAAATGTGATCTCATCAAGTGATCTTTAACCATAAAAGAGCACTAGATGAATTGTAAGAAAACAAACAGAGACATAATCAAGCAATGAGGCCGATATGAAGAGACTCTTTGCTTTCATTTTTCGAAATCTTATTCTCTAAAGTGATGCAAAATTTCACTTTTATTGTCCATCCTGACGGCAAAGATTCAGGATATATTTACATACAGAGACAAGTGTCCCTTGTTTTTATAGTCGATCGGTTTAGTTTCTCATTGCTCTAGTGGCTGAAATTTCCTTTTACTTGTGCAATGTTTTGGTGAGGGAGGAATTTCTCTTCTAAGCTAAGAAATATGTACCTCAGAAGATTGATTTTATTAATTAGTCCCTATTTACCTATGAGGTTGATTTCTGTTCGTCCTCTTTGGTTTGTGTTATCTTCATATGGCCTCCAACCTCGTCCATTTCCATATCCACGACCTCGTCCTCGTACTTGACCACCATCTCGTCTTTGGTAATTTTGGCCATTTTCTTCTTTAGTAATCCGCATTTTTAGGACTTGTTCGACGATATCTTCTTTCTTCTTCTTCTTTTCTTCATAAGCTTGTAATGACCCAAGAAGTTGCTCTATTGACATAGCCTCTAAATCTTTTGTTTCTTCAATGACGGTGACAATATGCTCAAATTTTGGATCCAACGATCTAAGAACTTTCTCCATGATTCTCACGTCATCTATCTTCTCTCCGTTTCTTTTAAGGTTATTAGTAACCGTCAACACTCTGGAGAAGTAATCGGAGACGAGTTCACCTTCCTTCATTTGCAATGCTTCAAATTCTCCTCTTAGAGTTTGAAGACGTACCTTCTTGACTTGATCGGCACCTTTGTAAGAGGTTCGAAGCTTCTCCCATGCTTCTTTGGCCGACGTAGCTTCAACGACCTTCTCGAACGTATCTTCATCTAATCCTTGATAGATTAGACAGAGAGCTTTCTTGTCTCTCTTTCTTGAGTCTCTCAAACTATCCTTTTGAGTTTGAGAAAGACTACCTTCATTCTCCGGTTCAATGAAACCTTTCTCGACTATCTCCCACACGTCATGTGCTCCTAGGATAGCCTTCATTCGTAGACTCCAATTATCGTAGTTGCTCTTTGTGAGCATTGGAACTTGGAAGGGAACATTGTTACTCGCCATCTTTAGGATCTTCAAGCTCTGATACCACTTTGTTAGAGTAAAATTCTTTTAGAGGTAATGGAGAAAGTGTTTAAGTGTTTGAGAGAGATTTTTAGGAAATAGAACTTTTATTACTTTGATTTTAACTTGAAGACAACTTCATAACCTTACAACAAAATGAGAGAGGGAGAAGGTATTTATAGCCTCCAAACTACAAAATGTCTAAAATATTTTAATCATAAATCTAGAGAGTCTTAACATAATATCTAGATTACAATATTCTAATTATCTAGATTATTCTATAAGAATATCTAGATTTTTATGTTTAAGGAGGTGGAAGATGATTCTAGAAAATTTCTAGAACATTTTAAGGAGGTGGTAATTATGATATTTCTAGAGAAAACTCTAGAACTTGGATTTGGCCCATCAAATGATTATCGGGTAATTGACCCGATAATTAAACTTGATTCAAAATCAAGTTTAACTTTCAACAATCTCTTCTCCATTGCTTGTTTTCTTCGGAGACACCTTTCACTGATGTCTTCTTGAATAAGCATATCTCTTGCGGTATGACAAGGTTGCATGACATGCCAACTCTACCCGTGCAAGATGGAGGTCATGAAGCTGAAGCTGGATCAGATGGAGTTTTGTCACTCACTGTATTTGTTAGCTAGAAAGCCGGACATGAAAGTTCTTTATGCTGAAGGTGGGCAAGACTTTGTCGATCTGCTTTTCATTTTCCTGGCTATCCCTTTGGAGTCTGTATGGGAAATAACCGGAGGCAATGTCGAGCTAGGATGCATTGGCAACTTTTGGAGAAACATGAAGAGCTTGAGCTCTAGCGGAGGCACAAATAGTATGCTTCCTCAGCATTATGGTTTCCACAAATCGCTAATTGGTGTCGGTTACGAAAGGAATAAGTTGGACGTGGACGTAGATGATGTTGAGGTACATGCAATCAACGTACGCGTGCATGTTTGTATCTTTCCTGATATATTTTGTTCTGAACAGATTAATTTTAATGAATCTGACACTAATGCAGGCTATCAGTCTGTTGAGTGCAATGAATACAAAATCTGACTTGGTTGCTGAACACACGTTACCGGTCAGTAGTGGGTTTGTGAAGAGAGGGTCAACATTCATGATCTCAGATGATCTTATTGTAACAGCTTCAAACTTGTCTTCGACCCTTGGCTTACTAAAGAAGTTGGACACAGACTTGGATGATATCGAGGAACAAGTTATTAGTATCACTGGAGCAGAGGTTTGTTTTTTTTCTTCTCTTTTCTTATTTTCTTCTGAATGTTCACCAAAAACAAAGATTTTTCACAATTCTCTCCTGTTTTCAGTTAATTCTTTGAGTCTTATTGTAATGCAGGCTATCAATTTATTGAAAGCTTCATTGGTGACATCCACCCCCTTGACCACTGCTCTCGGGAGCTTACTTCTAAAGAAGCCTAAAGTGGAGAGCCTTTAAGACATCAAGGACTTTGTTGGGCAGTTTGATCTTGCAGACATGCTTTAGTTTCTTGTAACCGTTGGTTCAGTTTCGGATTCTTTTCTCTCTATAGTTTCTCAGACGAATTTAAGGCATTTTTTATGCTACCTAAGTATTTTCTGGTTTTCAGTTTCCATATGCATTCATTTAATAACAGTTCTAGAATCACATTGAAATTATCGGGTTTTTTTTTTTTTCTCCTTCTGGGAAATATATATTAGAATGATAGAGAACCAATTACATCACAATCTTGAAAACATCAAGATGGTTTGTTTTCAGCTTAACCGAGATAAGCTTGCTTTTTCGGGTTTTTCCCTAGAGGGCTTAAAATTAACGATTTTTGGATACACCTATACAGATTTATGTGAATATACTAATCCTAAAGATGAACAGTTTCACAAAGTTTCTTCAGAATCCATTAGAAAACTTAATAACTGGCAGTGTGTATGTAGAATATAGCATACACAATTGATATGAGGGAACAAGGCAAAGACAATTGAAACATAATTTGCTCGTCTTTTTTTCTGTTTTTTTTGGGAATAAGTAAGAGGTTATGGGCCTAGGGACCAAAGTATGGTCCCCTCCCAAGCCTCAAAAAGAAGATAAAGCAAGCGGAGGAAACGAGAGTTGTTGATATGACCGGAGTTTCACCTGTCTGTCTTGATGTCTTATATACGCAGATCTTCCTGCACTACATTAGTGTTCTGAGTTACTGTTGTGCTGGCTGCTTCTGTATGAGTAATTTTTTCTCCTCTCTCAAACTTCTCAACTAACGAGCGTGTCCTGCCTGAGACAACTTCTACTGCAAACATATCAATTTATAAGGAAACTGTAGCCAGCCAACTTGAATGTTAAGAAGAAAAAACAAGGACAGGGAGAGTTTTGGATTCCTAACCTCAATTTTATACCGGTCAATTACTAATTGATCATTGTCTCAAAACCAAGTACGTGAACAACCACAACAGACTACAGAATTTGAAACAAGTTCTAAACAGTAGCTAAAGATTTAAATTGTAGCAATCTACACGCTACTGTTAAGACTTTTCTGCCGTTTTATTTATTCTTCTCTAAGATTTGGTAACTAGATATAGTCTAGTAGCTCTTCCAAATAGATGTCTTTTTGTTTGTGCACAAAAAAAAAAAAAAAAAAAAAAAAAAAAAAAAAAAGATGTCTTTTTGTTTTTGCGTCCAATTATATAAATAGGCAATATTTGGCCTTAATTTCCTTTTTGTTTTATTTTTAAAAGAAATTTCCTTTTCTTTCAGTAATAACCTTTCATTATAAATATTTAAGAATCGCAGTCATATAATCTCTTCTTAAGAATCGCAGTTGTCATTCGTCGAAGAGCAAAACCCTAAAGTTCTCTTTCTTTCTTCTTCTTCTTCCTCTTCTTCTTCTTCTTTTAAAAACTTGAGTTTCTTCTCAAGCAAGTTATGTCGATTGAAGCCGTCATGATCTCGTTCTCGTATCTCTTCGGATTTTTCTCCGACCAAGTTTTAGTCGATTATTAGAGAGGGCAAGGAGATGTTAGTTTAAAGGTGAATCTGGGATTATAAGTTAGGGATTTAGGGTTACGGTGATGAAGTTGTGGCCGAAATATGAGAGAACACGACGGAAATTGACAACGATCGAGATGGAGGAAAATACTTCGTCGGAGATTATTTGTGATGATGTCACACCACACAACGGCTATTTTGGATGATGTCATACAAGGGCTATTTTAGAATTTGGTTGAGTATGGAGAACAAATGACTACGGTGAAGATTTCGTGAGATGACTGAGAGAAAACGCCTTGGAGAGGTATCAGATAAGAAAAAGAGTCTCGCGTTACATCAATTCCAGTACGATTTCAGGTCAATTTCCTTTCCCTTTTAAAATCAAAATTAAGTTTTAAAATTTTTACTTTTTTAATGGCTTTTTTTTACGAGTTTTGTTTTTGTTTTAGACTAGATTTACAAAACGATATGAAAAACTAACCGGACTTTGGATCCCGTCATTTGACATAGTCATTTGATCGTTAGCGATTTTACAAGTTCAATTTGTTTTCTAATCGTTACGTAAATCTAGCATTTTTGTTTTTTTTTTTGTTTTAGTCTAGATTTACATAATGATATGAAAAATTAACCGGACTTTGGATCCCGTCATTTGCCCTACTCATTTGATCGTTAGCGATTTCACAAGTTCAATTTGTTTTCTAATCGTTATGTAAATTTAGCAATTTTGTTTTTTGTTTTTTTTTTTTTGTTTTTTTTTTGTTTTAGTCTAGATTTACATAATGATATGAAAAACTAACCGGACTTTGGATCCCGTCATTTGACCTAGTCATTTGATCGTTAGCGATTTCACAAGTTCAATTTGTTTTCTAATCGTTATGTAAATTTAGCATTTTTGTTTTTTGTTTTTGTTTTTTTTTTTTTTTTTTTTGTTTAGTCTAGATTTACAAAACGATATGAAAAACTAATCGGACTTTGGATCCCGTCATATGACCTAGTCATTTGATCGTTAGCGATTTCACAAGTTCAATTTGTTTTCTAATCGTTATGTAAATTAGCATTTTGGTTTTTTTTTTT